>NW_020653711.1:3468505-3596292 GCF_003589595.1 Hyposmocoma kahamanoa
ATGGTAGTGAAAATATTGTTTAAAAATTGCCAAATTCTTATTTATGGGTTTTCGTAGGCCACACGCCGCCACACGTGCTGTCCCGAACCCTATTTGTAGAGCATATGAATTTTTTACATTTCCCAAATTTTTGTTTTGTCTTTATAGAGAACCTATAATACACGTATAACCACAGAATAGATATAGTAAAAGTGGTTAGTTACCGTCACACGTGTTACCAACTATTTACAACGTCTCGAAAGGTCTCGAAAGACCTAGTTGGGCCTAGTCCGCCATTTTCGCTTTGTACGGTAATTCTTTCGCGCAAATTCTCTAAAATAAAAAAATGCCTTATTGTGCTGTTTTGGAGTACAAAAATGATAGCCGCACCAAAAATATTACCCGTAGTAGTATTTCATATCATCGATAAGTCTTATTTTAATAAATTTTCAATTTTCTGTTTATCGAATTGATACAGATGTTAATCCTTCGTCGTAGTCCAGCTACTGGCCGCAAGATATCAGCATATTAAATAAAATTTCAATATAAAATCAAAACAATAAACTTTCAACCATATAGCGACTGCTTAAGGTTTAAATTATATTAACAATCCAGAATTTGTTACATCTTTTTAAATTAGAAATCTGACCAATCAAGATTTCGTAGTGTTTATAATTTGTTTGGGTGCGTTTGGCGACAGCGGTTCGAATAAAAATCGAGGCATAGGGTACTTCCACTGGTTTTTTTTTCCGTGGCCATACCAGTGAAAGGGTGTTGACTCAACATATTATGCCAAAGTTTCTTAATGCGCTGGTTTTCAGTCAGGCAGGACCATCGAAAGGGACTGAGGGTCGTATTCTAGAACTCTACTCAATGCTCAAGTCAGGATTTGAGTATGGTTTAAAGCACTCAAAACCATACTCAAGTCCCTGCCACTAGAGTCGTATTTCCAGTGCTCGTGTTTCAATTGCAATCCTGACTTGAGCATTGAGTAGTTCTTGAATACGACTCTCAATGATTTGTAAGCAAAAATATGCGTAAAGCTAATCGAAATAATATACATAATAAAGTGTAAATAGTCCCGCTTAAATAACCTATTAGATATGAAAGTGTATGTGTAAATTGTGATTTTAAACAGGTTGTAGTGTTGTATAATTTATTTAGTGATGTCTTGGGAACCAGTATAAATAAATAAGTATTGGACAACATTACATACATTGCTCTGATCCCAAAGTAACTAAAGCACTCGTGTCATGGAAATCGCAAATAACGATGGTACCACGGTGTTTTAATGCATATGTAGTTTACTAAGTAGTCTGTGGGTGTAACCTCGTTTTTATCCATAGATCTTCGATTAAAAAACACAATTGTTTACATACATAGTTATAACACACTGTATGTAAACTTAAAATTATTTGGTGGAACTGTAGTTAGAACACGCATATAGATCCCCAACAAACACAAAAATTACTTATTGCATACTAGCTACATGTTCAAATAATTAATTTACTGGAATAGTTTTCAAATTAGAGTGGTTGTAGTGACTAAAGTAGAAAATTTTCAAAAAGTACATAAAAATTCATAACTTCTAAACTATTGATTTTCGCGGCACTAATATCTATTTTTAATGGGTCGTCACAATGTTTCCTACCTAAAAAAAAATTTTGGATCACTATTTTGGGCCACCCTCTTTATACGTATACTGGCAACACCCTCTAGGAACCGTATTATTTAATAAATTAACAAGGTAGCACGTCATTGCCGCCATCGCCGAGCCTGCGTTCACAAAGAAATCCAGAGAGGGCACTTATTCCTTGTGAAATCGACGACTCCATAGAATAAACGTATACTATCAATACATCAATTTTTCAGGAAAAATAAAGAGAAAACTTCAATAACTCTGCACCTGATGGTAAATCCAAATAAACAGTTTCTACAAAACGTGTGACGGAAATTATGAAAATAAATGTAACCTCTATTTTGAAATCTTATAAAATGTTTGTTTTAAATGCCCAGGGAAGAGTAGCAGTAGAGTTCTTTGTGAAGTTCGTCCAGGGAAGTACTGCCACCTTACCTATTTCTGTCCCCAAGCAGTAATGCGAGTATTACTGCGTTCCGGTTTTGAAGTGTAAGGATGCTGGTGAAATTACAGGCACATGGGCCTTGTCAACTTATGTCTCAGGGTGACGGGCGCTGGGCGCAATGGCAGTGCCCCTCAGATTTTTGCGATTAAAGCTCGGAGTGGCATTGCAACTGTTAGGGACAGGCGTGTAGCTTACCATCAGGCGCAGGACTTGTTTGTCCCGTCACTTGATATTATAATAAAAGGTATTACGTAATTTGTTTATATTTTAGGTACTTATCTTTCTCATTTCACGCAAAAAAAGCTTGTAAGGATAAATGTGTAATGAAAAATATTATTGTTAAAAAAAAATGTAAAAATTTTAGCACGCTGCTAGAAACGGCGTCGTTATTGTCTTTTGTTTATCAATTCCGAAGAACTCTTGTCAAGTTCTTAGGTTTATTCGTTTTGTTTTAATTAAAATTTTTACAGGTCCCATGATCACCGCAGAGTCTCAGCCATTAGAAGAAAATGTTAAATAAGGTGACAAAATTAACAAACACACGTTTCATTGTAAATATTTATTTCAAATACTATGAGTGCTTATGGTAACCAATGATGCAATGTCTCTTCGCAACGCGTCAGTGTTATTCTATAGATATCGACCTCGGAATCAATCCGGCTAAATGCCTGCATGCGAGATCTCTATTATTTTAAATTGGTGATAATTTCAACAAACATATTTTACATTTAAAAAATTTAAAAGTTTAATCATAATAATCATCAAAATAACACCCTAGCACTGGGCAGAACACAGACCCGGACCAGTTTAGTATAGTTCATTTCTCAAACTGGTCCTATCGGGAATCGAACCCGGGACCTCATCACCTCAGCGCCTAGCTAGCCGTTACGTCACTTCAACAAACAAAAATTTGCGTAACTGAGTTACAATGCGCCAACACGATATGTCAACCTGACAAAACATGAAAGACCTACAGACACCTAAGGATAACTCTATTGCAATTAATTGTTTTTGCTATTTAGATACATTGTATCAAAGATACTCTTTAGTATCGACGTTAAGCAATAAGAGCAGGCACCTGTACTACAAATTGGAAGATACACATATTGAAAATATCACCAAGATAAAAAAGAAGTGTGAAATTGTAAAAAAAATGTTTTCCATCCAAAATCGATTAAAATTCTCGCATAAAGGCAACTTAGAAAACTAGATAATATCTATGTATATTACAATACAATTAGATAGGTATAATTAATTATCTTTCTTATTGATAAAAATCTACTCACATTTTGCTCTCTGATAAAGTTTAAAGACTGACAAGGTACTATCGGACGACCCTGTAATGGTAGAGCTAAAAGCGTCATCAACGTTCGTGTTATAAGATTTTTTCAATCCGTAACATGTTGAGCCACAGTTTACTTTGTCAGCCTTCAGTGAGTAGTTTTCCTACTCTTTACATTAAGTAATGAACGTATTATCATGGCGCGTATACGACAATATATAAACATGAATATTATCTGTGAAATTTGTATAAGATACCACGGAATACCAGTGTCAATAGGGTTTTCCGATTAGAACATCAATTTTGTACTTCAATAAAACACAATAAATGAGATATCTAGCTGAAATTTATTCCAGATGCAGCACAGATGTTACATTTAAGAATTTAATTCGATCTCGTTCATATGACCACCGCGTTTGCAAAGGTCACACAGCTGATCAAGCAATAGATTTATTGAGAGGAAGTTCGATAATCGTGTAATTTCGCGAAATGGTCCAGTCGAATGGAAACCTCGCTAAAGCGATCTAACGCTGTTGAATTACTTGTTATGGGGTTACGTTAAGTCGTTGGTTTATCCCAACAAGCCAACAACGTTAAATGAGCTTAGGAACAATATCAAATGCGAAATTCCCAACGTTTCGGCCGATGTGTGGAATAGTGGCGGAAAATTGGCTCCAAAGAATTGAACACTGCAAACGTGCTCGCGGTAGCCAAATGAACGAGATTGAATTCCATTCTTAAATGTAACATGTATATTGCACATGGAATCAATTTCAGCTCGATATCCTAATTATTCTGTTTTATTAAAATACAAAATTGCTATGTTCCTATTGAAAAACCCGACACAAAGATTAGCCGGTTTAGTCGTTCATCAGTTTGTAATTTAGATTATAGATCATTTATTGTATTGCACGTGTACTTTTTAGTACATACCTCGCAAGTAATATAAAAAAAATGCAGAATGTATCCTTTTAATTTCCATTTACTTTTTGGGCTCTATACGAACCATGTTAATAAGTTCCTTATAAAGATTTATTCAACGATACTAAATCTATACACAGAGGCACACAATGCTTAATTAGCTCAGATATTCAGAGCGTACAGTAGAAATGTTACCAACAACATACATTTAATTATTTACAGTCAGCGAGATTTGTGTACGCTCGACAAACTACACTGTTTTCATTTTGAATTTAATTTTAAATGATATCTCAAAGTTTATAAACTTATTTGTGTACAACTAGATGTATGTAAGTGCGATGACGTCGAAACACAAATCCCAATTTGTATCATTTTTTTTGGATTTATCACACAGGACAAACGTAATTTAATTAGTGTAACGTATTAAATTACGTACGTTACTTTGTATGTCTGGGTACAATATACGCAAACATGCAAAGCAACAATTTGAGAAACATGCACAAAACGTTCAATCATTAGGTTCTTTATAATAAATTCCCTTAAAACTAACTCTATAGGCGGCCCTCCGACCTCGCTTTCTGTGACCAGAGTCGGTTTTCTTACACTATAACGTTCCATTTGTCTCGCTCACACTTAAGAGTATCGCAAGTGCGAGTAAGATAGCGTATTGAGACTTAAGTAATTTTATAAGTACAGTAAGGGTGTTATTGACCCACAGCGATTGGCATTTTGCCTATACAAAGCTCGCGTTTTCTATGAATAATTTATATACTGCGGGGGCAATAATATGGTGTATATTCTCTATTGCACACACACAAAAATAGCTGAATTACATAGAACGTAAAAAGGGGAGCTTATCCTTAAGTATTTTTTCAATCAATCCGAACGATTATTAGTACAATTATTTGTGGCTAAACTCTTATCATAGCTCTGTCCGTCATATAACTCCACGACAAATGCATTAAAAAAAATTATATAAACAAAATACCGATTGCTTGTGGTCATTATTACTTTTTTAACGTAAAACTGAAATCACTCGGGTAACAATTTAAAAAGTATTATTCTGACAAAAGGCTATATTCGACGACAATTTTACAATAATTAATTTATATGGTCTACTAACAAAACTTAGTGCGCACAGACAGCGACAAGAGTACAGTCATATAACAACAAACATAATGTCAATATATTGTTGACGAGGTTCATTTAACACCCCACCATCAGACCAGCATCAACACCCCACCATCAGACCAGCACAGTCTTGCTTCAAAATAAAAGTACTGAAATCTTAAAGATTAAGTAAAAATAATCAACTCCATGACGTATTTTCCAGGTACACGATTAAAGCGGCGTGGTAAACACATAATGGGCATAAGACAAGAAGCTAGATTCAATGTATATGTATAATTCTATTGACGACGTCGTGGTGAATTTCCAGCTCACGATTGAAAACTGCTATAATAATAATGACACTGTGCGTTACAATGAAAATATTAATGGCAGAAACGTTTTGTACATATCATAATGAATATTATGTTTATGCATGATGCGAAGGAAGCTTCATACTTCACATTGTCTTTTAATCTGGTCGAGACTTATTTGACAGTAATTGTTTCCGACGGAGAATGATAGAAGACCCCTAGGACGGAATTCCCGAAACTGCGTTAATGGCTCGTATCTAATTTGTACGATACGCAATTGACATCGAAAGGTCATTCCCTATAGTTAGAAAAATTCGCTTTCACTACTCTCCGGGGCAATGTAAATTGAGCCTTAATTACCTGCGGTCTATAGACAAAGAAATGCTTTGTACTTGTACTGTGTGTTAGATCCGCTTTCAATAACTCATTTTGAAGCGTAGCTGTGCTAGTTTGATGCTGAGGCGAGAAAAGAAACTTTTATCCTTTAAACTTTTTTGTTACTGACTTTTGATATCAATGATCATGAGAAGAAACACATTTTTTCCCCGTCCGCACCTTAAATTATGTAATCCACCCAAAAAGAAATCTATAATACCACACATGAGACGTGTCCCAAAGGAAAACTGTCGCTCAATTAAATAATATTTATAAAAAAACGAACGCTGTCACAGTGAAAGCTTACAACTAAAAAGCGACTAGAACTAAACGTTACAACCTAATAAATTTACATTTGTTATTGAAACTAAAAACTTTCTAGAAGTGGAGATGTAATAAATACAATTTCAAGTTGTGAAAAATGTCTCGTAGTGTAACAAATTTACAAAGTCGTTTCCGTTACTTGTTTTAACTATTTTAACGCATATTTCAGTACTAAGTCACGACCTCGCCTTATTCCAGGGCCAAGCCTTAATCTCAGTTTTTTTTTTTGGTATTTTTAGGTAATTTAAAAAATCGACTTATCCTCTCTATACCTTTATAGGCTACAGTATTTCTTCCTTTGGTATTCCTAGTCGCATAATACGACGAAAACAGTCCCTACAATTTTAAGGAGCTTTAAAACAGTTTCTTTAATACAATAAAAAAATCATCTTTTTTCATTGATAACCATCGACTTCCTAAACTTGTCACTACTACAAAAAAACAACGACATGCATAAAGTTCAAACACTTTTTTACTACCTAAAGTAGACATTTTGACATACATATTTATTGATCAAAGTTAAGTCAACCAGTAATACAAGCCTCTATTTGAATTGCGACATTAAAAATAAAACAACAATAAAATATATAGTGATGCAACAGCATGCAATAAAATTAATACATACAACTTTTTTAAATCTTTCATTGTGCAGTGGAAAGTGTGCTGTCAAAACCTATTGGCACTATTTATAATTCGACCCGAATAAAGCTCGATCAATCATAGATCTAGAGGACTTTTTTATGTCTAGATAACGTTTGAACCAGTCTAAGTTGATCCGATGCCATAACAAGTGTATAAGAAACCTCCACACTAGCATCTTTCGAGCGTCAGTCTTGCCAGCGCACGCACAACGTCAACTCGACGCCAACGCTAAGCGATTGCCGAATAGAACCGAACGTCGGATAAACGCCGCGCTGGCGCCGCGTCAGTGCAACGTTTGTGGCGGAGAAGTATATACAAATGCACAACGCACTAGCGCTTCTCGCCAACTTCAGTTATATCATCTTTATAGTGTCACAACGGTAACTGAACGACACTCGAAAATCGCTAACGTGGGGGGGTCTTTAATAGCGTCAAGTTTTAAGTATTTAACTGGCAACCTATCATGAGGTTACAGTAACGTTTGTCCCCAAATACCACGTTAAAATTTGTGTAGAAAATATTACTCTTGCCACTACGAAGTGCGCATTACGGTTTAATATTTACGTGGTCGACAGCGACAAATGTTACTGTAAACTCATTATTACTGTTACATGGTAGAGACTGATCAAAATATGTCCTTCTGATTTCAGATCAACTACACTAAAACTTTTGTGTCAACACATCGGCTGTGGAAAACCTGCAAATCCGCTAAAAGTACCTGATAGAAATAATTTTGTCCAGGTAATTGGTTGTTTTTTTTTTTTTTTTTTTTCATTTGTATCCTAGTCTTTGAACACCAAAGATTGATGATCCAAATTCTTAGTACATAATTAACTAATTATTATAGAAATTAATAAAGTCATCTAGATCTACGTAAAAGCTTATTTATGGCCGCCGGGTCCGAGTGACGATGACGAAAATATCATTGCCATAATGTTTACAGGCAACAATTGAAAAACGTTAAGTTGTTCAATAATTTATATTTTATTTCAAATTAATTGTCATAGATTAAAAATTTTAAAACCGTATTGCTTAAATGGAAATTCGGCATCAGTCATTCTCCTAAATTTTCTAATTTTATTTTAAACAACATTATACGCACTTTTCGCCGAACTTCTTCTGATTATACAGAGTCCCATATTAAAACTACAATTTAGAAATCGTATCACTTTGCCAAACCTACAAGAGAGGCTAGAGTAGGCTTTACAAGTCTTTGCATTAGTGTTGATAGCATAGAAACATTTTTTGATATGTAGCTTAAAGCAATCACAGAAATAAGGGAAAACAACATTTTTCTACAAAGAAGATTCATATTGATTCATGATGTCGGTACGATATGTTGTAGTCAACATTATCATATGATGCTGTGTCCATATTATTTATGTGCATATCGAAATTTAATTAATTGCAAGTATAAACAAAAGGCTATTTAAAAAAATACTCAATCAAAATAGAGTTAATAACGCAGCTTTTAACTTCCGTGTCCTTATTATAAAAGAAATTAGTTATTTCAAATTCCGTCAAACCCCAATTAATTACCATCTTTTAATTTTAACAATACAGTTTAAAGAATTAGAAAAACATTTCACTATCTAACATTTAGACTAGAGTCAGCTAAGCTAGCTTTTTTGGTGCTTCAGTTTTCAATACAAAAATAATTTCCCTATGCCATCAACACTGTCACGCGTAATACTTAATTCAACCACCCTTCACGAAATATGAAACCTACAGGCGTCCTTTTCGCGCTTCATGAAAAATCATTCAAGCTAATCTTTCACACTGAAAGGGATACACTCACTATTAGTTAGGAATCACTGTAATATCACTCAAAGTTACTGTATAGCTTCGGGTTCCTTGCGCGGAGTTTCCTCGGATCAGGTCTTCCGCAGCTCGACCAGTTTAACGTCCTTGACGTGGAGGTTGTGTTTGGACTTTGCTGCAAATTTGATCACCGCCTGTGTGGAGACCAGAGGGACATGTCGTAGGTCCAGCCTGAAATAGGATGATCTCATTATAACCTTGAATTTATGAAATACGAACGTTTTTTGCCACAAGTATGGTAATTTCATTCGCATTTTCACTTTTATTGCCCAGCCAAATTATACAGACAGAACATACTTAAAAACATTCGCATTACCGGGACTAAACGACTTTTTAGTCGCCAATCCAAATTTTTCTAGGCACTAGGAAAATGTTTCAAAAAGTCTGTTTATGAAAAAAAAGTTGGAGACTGCCAGTGGAGATCGACGAAATCTATGTATTTGCGAAACCTAACCTAAAACCTACGCGATAGGCTGATTGCAAGATTAACTGTATGCAGTTGATCTCTGCTGCATAAAGTCGGTTTTAACTGCATACAGTTCATTCCTGAAGTCGTTATCAGAGACCGCTACAGCATGAAGTTGATAACGAATCAAGAGAGAGAAAGTTAAAGTTAAAGAAGTTCATTGCTTATCAATGTCACAATTACTGTATTTTCATTCATAATTACCTCAACTTTGAACAAATAATGGAAGTGTAAACGAGGCTTAAAAAAATGTAAAAATGTAAATCGAGTTACATTCAAATGCTTTTTATGCAATGCTATTTAAAACGTCAAATCTTTTTCTCCAACTTTTTCAGTTTTATGAATGAAACTTTATTGTTTTATAATGTATATTTATATGAATATAAATTTTCAACCGGTCGCGGCTAACAAAATTTACGAGTCCAAAATGGGCATTGTTTGAAATGTTAATTAAAAAGTCATATAATTCGACTCAGTGTTTAAACTTTTAGTGAAGGTGATCTTTGCTTTCGACTCACGACTGGCGGTGGCGCTATCAAGGGATTTTGACGTACCTGACTAGGTTAGGGCATCTGGCGAGATGATCGAGGGCACCTTCAGTGAGCAGCCGGCATCCGGCCAGCGACAGCCGTTGCAGTCCGTGGTGCGCCAGTTGCGCTGCGCCCGCGTCTGTCAGACGAGCGCAGGATGATGCGTCCAACTCCACGAGCTTTGGTAGTGCCTGGGAATAATATTGGCTGATTAACATCTGAGGGTTTAAAATGTGTAATGATTACAACGTACGTAAATATATACTACAAAACAGGTTGCACTACGCTTTTCAAGGCAAGAGTGAATAGGCATTATTTTGGTGTGTACGCTCGTTAGTCGATCTCAGCGTCACTTCCCATCAGGTGAAAAAGAAGTCAAATACGCACTTTTTATATAAAATATCAACAAACTAAATGTTTCGGATTGTTAATTTTTACCACATGTTAATGACAATATTTTTACTAGAAAGTTAAAATTCAATGCCCATACGTACAACACAATACCACGTTAACAAACGCACACGCACACACTCAACATAGCCCCGCACTAGGGAAACCCTGTGTCGCGGGTGCCATGGACACACACCTCGACAACCACAAATTACACACAAACTCACGAGAGAAATAAATGTAGGCCATACAAATATTTCTCCCGGCCCGGGAATCGAACCCGGGGACCTCTGCGTGGCAGTTCGGTATGGTAACCGTTCGGCCACGGAGGCAGTTGATACCATGATACCATTCCTTATACAATGCTTCGCAAAAATAGTACCCAAATCCAAAATTGATCTTATTTTCACATTATTACTGCGTTTTATACAGAAAATGCTAATTTTATTGTCATTTTATTAAACTTTTCACTGGTAATAATAATCGAATGACAACATTGGTAAAACTCACTTGAACAACATATCTCATTGCGACGTCAGTTATGTCGGTGCCGGGTAGCCTCAACACACTTAAGGCAGCAAGTCGCGACGGTTCGGCGCCAGTCCTCGCTCCGCCGCCAGGCCGGGAGTTTTCAGGCGGGGCCAAGACGCCTCGCAGTTTCGCGTCGTCAAGGCAACGTGCAAACGAGAGGTCCAGAGAGGTGAGAGGCGGACATGTGGACGAACGAAGAGCGAGAGCTGCCTCGGCTGGGGAGCCGGCTAGGGAGAGAGAGTGGAGTGCTGGTAGGCGTGCTAGGAGCCTGTTGACAAAATTTAAATATTGTTCAATTGGGTAGTCTTTGTGGGCTATATTTCACTTGCATTTATCTATGATTTATTACAAAAAACATAACAATTAGTTATATACCGAAGAAAGTAAGGATGCCTATTACTTTAATCAGGGGCATGAATCATACTATAACAATAATAAAAATTAAAATCTCCTTAGATAACACATAACATAAATTTCTTTGTTATGATGATATGTTGATTGTTCTATGTATGTCTACAGATTTAGATCTGAACAAAATAATAATCTGAAAACAATCGCAAAAACCTAAGAACTCGATTTATATGTCTAATGTTACTTCGCTCTGTTCTTCGCGTCGTCCGCACAAGTTATTTTAAGCAAAATATTCAGCGACAGAATTATTATCGTGTTAGGCAACTTATAACGATGTATAATTTACTTTAGTTGTCTATATTAATCTTTAACTTTATTTCTTGTAATAGTTTAGATGAACTACACTATGTATGAACGCATAGCTTTACGAACACTTCGATGAAAATGCAACATTAATAGTTTAAACATTAAAAACTTCGTTCTTGCCGCAGTTTACCGCTCTTTCAGGCAATCTTCATCCTTAATCTGTTTGATATAAGGGTAATGGTAACTAACCAAGCTAGTTGGCGGCGTGCGAGGTGACACCACTCAAGGCCGAGCGACAGCGGCTGACGACGAGCAATACCCGCCAGCTGCGCAGCGGAGACGCGCACTTGCACGAAAGACATACTGCGCCACAAAGATGGGTCCATCTGAATTAGAGAAACAAGTTCTTTACATTAAACTGTGCATAAAAACGAACTGCATGAACTCGTCTACCGAAAGTTCCAACTCGAATTGGTAGATGAAATGTTACATCGTCTTAAAATTTCATCTTATCAACACGTTTTTGCTGTAAGTAATTTAACATATTCAAATTTAAAATATAATGAATAATAATAATAAAATCGTAAAAAGACGTAGGCTGGGGTTCCACCCCTATGTTGTGAATATGCCAAGGATTCACACGTATCGTTTCGCTTCCACATTTATATGGCGAACGGCTGAAGAATAAAATTCCCTGCCTCCAGACTTATTTCCTGAACGCTATAACTTGGACCTTTACATTGCGTGAGTGAAAAGGCATTATTTAGATGTGCATACTTTGTCGTCTACCTCATGGTCACTTTCCATCAGGTGAGATGCAGGTGAAATGCGCACTTATTTCATTATAAAAAAGCTTCCTAATTTTTTGGGATCTTTATATCCGCCAAAAATTTGAACAAATTACTGACATAATATTGCGATATTTAAAATAATATCAGATAATAAATTCCTCATATAGCACCGCACCTACCACGTGCCCTTAGAGATTCGTTTGTTTTTAGCGATAAAAGGCTTGCACACGCGACACGTACGCTCGACGCTAAGCAACTGGGAGAGCGTAATATCGCTGTCCCGCTCCGATGATTTACGACCGAATTTGCAATAATAACACACAAACTCATATCCCTGTACTAGGGAAACGCAGGATCGCGGGTGCTATCGATATACACATAGACAACCACAAATTAGACCCAAACTCATGAGATAAATAGATGTAGACCTTACAAATATATCTCTCGGCCCGCGAATCGAACCCGAGACATCTGCGTGGCAGTCTAGTGTAGTAACCGCTACAGTTGTATATAGCGGTTATTAATAGAAAGAATAACATTTATTCGGCTATTACAAATAAAATATAGGTACAAAGAATTTCAATTAAATTAAAAATAAATAAATACAAAAAACAACAATCGCGGAAAAGGTAGCCACCTCAGCTTATGGTGAGCAAGCCACAGCCGATTTTCAGATGGAGCCTGAGAGAAGGTAAATAGGTGTTAAATAAGCTATGCCTATTTAACGAAACATGATAGAAATAATAAATAATCTGTAATTTTAAAAAAATAGTTTAATTGTTAACTCCATCTGACTACACTTTCTATTATTAATTTTATTGAATACCACGATGTTTTACTACCATGATATTATTATTTTTTTTTTGTGAAATTACGCCACTAGTTTGTTATAATTATTATTAATACAAAGATCGAACACAAAGAAATATTCCTTCGGTCCTGTCAGATGGACTCGAACCTACGTTTGTAATGCCAATCTATGGCCACAACTTTCTATTCTTATACACTATACTGGAAAAAATATCGTAAAGAACATAATGACACCCATACTCACGGAATACTCAGCCCAAGCCTTGCAAACGAGTGCACAAACGGCCAATTCATGTGGCGTGAGTTTGGCAAAGACGCACAACATGGCGTCGCGATCCAACCACGGGGAGCCCTGTGTGTTGATGCCGGCCCCTGTTGGTGGTAAGGCTGGCCGGATTGGGTATAGCGGTTTCTTCAGTTGCTGGAAAATTATATTTATAATTTTAAAATACTATTGCATATTAAAATCTCGCCCATTTTAAACATAATTTTGGTATTTATACTGGATACGGTGTAAGGTCTCCCACTTCACTTCTTCCACACACTTTCATTAAAAATAAAACAGAGTGCAATCTAAATACAAAACCTTTCAAAATATGATCGGACTGTTTATAACATCATAATAAATGATGCGTGGGTGTTTTTCTCTATTATTGTCCACAGCGTTTCCATTAGTTTTCTCTTTTGTTCATCCTTCTTTAATTAACTTTAAAGGTGTTTCTGAACAAGGAAAATCATAAAGATAAAATAATGATAGGACGACCTCAGTGGCCTAATGGTCTATTCTGTTAGCGCTGGATGAGGAGGTCCCGGATTCGATTCCCGGTAGAAATTGGGAAATGAATATTTCTAAACTGGTTCTGTACTGGATGTTCTGGGTAAAGCCCCAGAGTGAATTTTATATACAATAATATTATAGTTTGAAACCAGGCAATTGGTGTAGTTGTATGGCACATTATTATAATAAAACAAATATTATAGACTGAAGTTAACGTACACGAACATAACCCTTCAAAAGTATCAGTCACTCTGTAGTGATAGATATTAATGAAGAAGTCTCCAATACAGGCCTATCAATTACCAAATGGAGCAGGAAAGCTGTTTCAGCAAATAATAGTATTTAGTTATTGAAATCTCGATTTTTGATTATCGTTGTTTTCCTTGTCGCTCGATATGTTGTTTTTTTGACGATCAATAAGATATGCCAACTAACAGATTTGCTCCATTTCATCGATTGTCGCCTCTTAGCGATTGATTGACATCAAGGTTAAAATCGAACAAATTTGCAGGCACCTAATTAAATACCACAGTGCAGATCGACAAAAAATGCGATAACGATAGTCAATCGAGCAAATCTGTACGCACCTTTAATCAAAATAACGAGATGCTATTGGTTGCCGAAACACGCTACAGCTAACAGTTGGATACATACTTTGGCGGAGTGGTGTGTAAGCTGCAAGGCCAAGTGTGCCCTGAGCGCCTGTTTTTTAGGCGCCTCATCCTCGTCTGAGGCGCGGCGCTTCTTCACGGCGGGTTCCCACTCGCCTTCACCTCGCTCAGCCACACCAGCTTCACCAACCTCCTCTTTCACATCTGCACATTACAATTTAGAACAGTCAACTTCTGGCGCTGACCACGTCAAAATTTTATTGAGGGATTTGTAATGACTTAAATGACCCAAGCAGCACTTCTATATCTAAATAGATACTATAAGATATCTAATAGAATTTAATTCGATAGTACATTTTAAAAGTTCAAATTCCCTCAAGATATCTTGAAGAAGGTTTTTTAGATAATTTAAAGTAGAAGTGGAAAACCCTAATTATAGTATTTTTTTAAATAAAATATACTGAAGTCGCGCTATAAAGTGTTTGTCAATAAGCATATACTACAGAATGTCTTTAAATGAAATATATCTAGAATAAACTTAAGATCACTAGTTTTTAGGGTATTAATAGACTTTAGTGGATATGTATAGAACAATTTTACTACATATAATCAATTGATCTACAAATGAAGTTAAAATAAGGACTATAAGAGTAAATCTTAAGAGAGATCAACTTAATTATGTTGTTTGGTGCTTGGTACTTGGTGTAACGTTGTTTGGTATTAAAAAGATTTTAAAATTTTGACTTGAGTGAAATAAATATATAAGACCAATTTCTTTTTTCTAAAACCATCTATAGAGAACTGTTATCTAAACCTGTACCATAATAGATATAATAGTTTTGGGGCATATAAAGTGTACTCCTTGGGGAATGTCATATACCCCATGAAAATCTCTAGCTACCCAGTTTTTTTTTATATTGACTGCAATGTACTTTGACTGTAGTGTATTTTTAACAGATTTGACAAAATTCATCCTGTAAAGTTGTCAAAATTGAGATAGTACCGGTTGCCAGTTCACAGTCGATGTATGATATATATTTGTGGTTTTCTCCCCGACCTAATTTTATGGTAGTTTGAAAGAAATCTTTGTTTTATAATATCGAGTGACGTGATGAACAAGTCGTGGGCCTGATGGTAAGCTACACGCCTGTCCATAACAGTTGCAGTGACCTCATGAGCTTTAAATCGCGAAGATCTGAGGGGCACTGCCACTGCGCCCGTCACTCTGAGACATAAGTTGACAAGTCCCATGTGCCCCTAATTTGACCAGAACCCTTACCCTTCAAAACCGGAACACAGTAACGCTGACATTACTGCTTGGCGGCAGAAATAGGCAAGGTGGCAGTACTAGCCTGGACGAACTCTTTCACAAAAAGCTCTACTGTTACTAGGTATTAAATTAATTTAAAGTTAAAGGACCTATTTATTATATTTTCGCTCTGAAAAACATTTTTTACTAAAGAAACATTTAATATAAGGGAGCAACGTTGACTAGAAATTCTAAGTAAACTTCATCTATTCTTACCATTATCTTTTTTGAGGAGTAGATCATTTTTGCTCTCATTGTCTGAGCCTGGTTCAGACTTGACCGTTGTCGTCGGTACCGGCGGCGGAAGTCTGTTCTGTAATGTAAGATAATGCATATAATGTAACAAGCCCATCACTACATACAGTTCAAATGAACAGAAAATTTTAAAAGCATAATGATTGAGAAACGTCTTGTCTCAGTTGAATTTGATCATTATTGCATAATGTTTTAGCCATCGCTGGCTAAACGTCTGTCGAAATGTCGGATCTAGTAGGAATTTTTTAACATTGTGATATTTTTGTTAGTGATTTGTTTTGTTTTCCTTTTGGTTACAATGTTTATGTTATCTATTATTAGTTTTTAAATTGTAAGTGTTAATTTCCGATGGTGTTGATTATTTTTTTTAATTATGCAATTGTGTACGGATTTGTTTGGTCCAAAATAGATCATTTCATTTAATATAGCTCATTGGTAAGTTGTGGAAGGAACTCGGTACTACGAAGTCAAATATAGTGCTCCTACGGGACGAAGGTCGTGATCCTGGAGGTAAGCAATACTCCAATCCATGACAGTTGCGGTGCCACTCAGAGCTTTAAATCGCAAACATCTGAGGAGCACTACCGCTGCACCCGTCACCTTGAGATATAAGTTGAAAAGTCCCATGTGTTTGTAATTTCACCAGCATCGTTACCCTTCAAAATCGGAACGCCGTAATATTCACATTACTGCTAGGCGGCAGTAATAGAACCCCTGGACGAACTCTTACACAAGGAGCTGTACTGCCTCTCAAACTCAGCGTAGCTTCAAACTTTGAACTATTTAGTGATCACTAAAAAATATTTCCTGTGCAAATAATTTACGTGTCACTAACGACGACCGACACACTGACATACTTGTTAACTTGTGGAACGAATACAACAGTCGGATGACAGTTTAGGCTTTTGGTTATTCCACACTAGTTGTAGCTGAAGCTGGTATATAAAAATAAATTGAATCGCAAAACCAAATGAGTTAGCACGAAATTAGTTTTCGGCGCAAGCACATATGTTGGTGTAATAATATGTATAATTATTCAATATAGCATGAGGCTATTGAACGAATTTGAAAATAATACCTGTAAATTGTGATTTTGGCTGAGCTGACTGGCGTCGGAGCCGACGCTGATGCGGCGAAGGTCTGACGACTTCTGACGCGCGCGGAAATGGCGAGGCTACAAACATTCTTGATATAAATGAACTTCATCGACTGACCGAGTACATTCTTCATTAAATGTTGGAGTTAATGAAACGAAAACGATACGAACACTCATGCATTATCTCGGAGAGCCAGAGCAACAAAAAATACCAAGAAAACCGTATTTTAGATGTCAGTTCGAATCGCCGTGCTCTCATACCTTTGTTGCCAATCTGTGGATCTTTTAATTTCAACTTTAGTTTCTCTGTTATGATTTACCTTGTAGTCGTGGTTGAGCCCCATGGTGGTGCAAGTGGGACACTCCCAGGAGTTGGGCAGGTCCTCGTTGACCTGTCCTCCTGGCGGTACGCACTGCGGGTGCACGATGCTGTAGCACACCGAACACTCGCGCAATGACGACGGCCCGTTACGACCTGTATAGAGCACATCAAGTATAATGATAGAGCATTACACTGATAACCCAACCAACTGTCACGTCACATTCGGGTGAATGACAATGAATGAATGACATGAAAATCATGTAGATAACGTGTAAAGTAATGGTTTTTGAAAAAGTGTTGTTAAACTTAGTGAAAAACATTACGAACTTTTAAATAGCAAAAACGATGTCATCGTGGCCGTGACATTTTGCGTGGTATTTTATATTTGTCCTATATTTGGTCAAAAGAGTGTTTTTGTTTATCAATTACTCATCCAGTGACTAACTTTGACAATAAAAAGACACCGGCTACTGTTAGAATGCACTGTAACACGTTGTTAGAAGCAAAAAAGCCGACTTTAAACTTTCAAGTGTCTCGCTGCGGGCGGTCGTTTAATGGCGTCTCGTTAGGGCGCGTTCCCACTATGTCGTCACGTTTTATTCTCGTTGGACGACTGTCGTGTCTAGCCTGTTCCCATATCACGACTATCTGTCATGGACGATTTTATATCGTTGAACGACTGTCGTGACTAGCTGTTTCTACTAGATCGTGACGACAAGTTATCGTTTCACGACAGCCTCCTTGCCATCTCTGGCTACGACCCAACGCTACTGCAAAGGGAGCAGAGGGCGCGGGGTACGAGAGGGGAGGGCAGGGAGCAGATTACGTGCGGACAGCGATAAATAAAACGTGACGACAATAGGAGTTGCGACAATCTGTCATCACGTTTTTGTCGTGACGTTTTTTTATCGTCTGACGACTGTAGTTCTAGCTGTTCCCACTGTGACGACAGTGGGAACTGGGAAAAAATATCGTTAACGACAGTTAATCGTGTCGTGCTATATGTGAACAACTTCATTTAAATATACAAGTCACGACACTGTAAACTGCACGACAATCTGTCGTCACGACATAATGGGAACGCGCCCTTAACAGTGTCGTGCTATATGTGAACAACTTCATTTAAATATACAAGCCACGACACTGTAAACTGCACGACAATCTGTCGTCACGACATAGTGGGAACGCGCCCTTATCGGAGCCATAACATAAACAAACATTTTTATGTTCAATCGGTCAATTTCAAGTATCTAATTTATGTCCCAGACACTTGAATGTGAGGACTAAAAACTTATTGTGATTTGTGAGTGGCAATGAGTTGTAATTTTTTGCAATTATGTTGACAACTTTAATGAAGGCGCAAGAAAACTTACAAAATAAATTCATCGCATCAGAACTGCATCAGGTAAGTTTTTATTATTAATTAGAATATGATATTCTGATAGGACTACTCACGAGGAAAACAGTGATATATGGTTTGTATCGTAAAATTTAAACCTAATCAAAACTTTATGCATTTTTCTGACGCAGTTTCATGCGAAAATGCATGTTTGCACTTTTGCGCTGCACAATCCAAAAACATCCCTCATTAGCGCAGTCATTCCAAGGGTTAACAATCCCAGTGTTGCCGTTTAATTCGCATCTGTCACTAATTAATTTTTTTTTATGATATCAAGTGACGGGACGAACATGTCGTGCGCCTGGAGGTAAGCGACACGTCTACCCGTAACAGTTACAGTGCTACTTAGATCGGTTATACACGGAGACTTTTAGCATCGATGCAGTTGCTAATCGTCTACCTTTACACACACGCGCGATTTTAAGCAGCGATGCAATCGCGCGACTGCATTAATACAAACGCGCGATTACATCGCTACACTTGGGATATATAGGCGATTGTATCGATGCGTTTGCATCGCTGCTAAAAGTCGCCGCGTAGAACCACTCTAAGGGTCGTATTCCAGAACTCTACTCAATGCTCAAGTCAGGATTTGAGCTTGAGTACGATTTCAAACACTGGAAATACGACCCTAATGGCAAGGACTTGAGTATGATTTTCAGTGCTCACTGCAATACTCTGACTTGAGCATTAAGTAGAATTCTAGAATACGACTCTTAGACTTAAAACTACGTAAGTAGGTATGAATGAAAGTTAAATGGCAATGCTGACTGATATCAGTCAAATTACAGGGGCTGTTGCCCAGTACTCGAATATTTCTTGAATGGACTATCCATAGACATCCCACGAGCTAACATAAAAGCTTCGCCTTTCGCAACCCATAGATCATGGCTAATTTAACTTATTAATCTTATATACATTAAGCCGACGATGACACAGATATATGCTAAAGGTAATTTTGCGTATGCTCTTTAAAAACTTACCAGAATTTCCTTTGGCTTGTGGCGCGACAGGAGTTTGCAACCAACCATCCAGGTGGCATACAGCACAAGACGCGGTAACAGGTAGCATGGGCTAGAAAATAAATTATTTCTATAATCAGATGTCTAGAGATAAGGGGTTCAGTTGTAGGGTGTAACTACCTAAATTGTAATTTTCAATAACTTGTAACTTCAATATAGCGAAAGTCTCAAGTGACTTTATTTTCATCTATTACATAAAAAAAATAAAGGCGGTAACCAACCTGCAGGCACTGTCGCATAACACAGGTCTGCTTGGCGCGCCCCAGTCCGCCAAACTTGACCATGTCTTGGCAGAACACGCAGTCGCCGCAGTCTGTGCGCTGGCACGCTTCGCATTTCTTGCACCTTGAAATATTGCATAAAGAAAACAATAAAATTTCTCGCCAAACTGCGAAAGCAGTTTGTTGGCGTGGTTGCACTCAAAATAATATTAGACAAGCAGTTCTCGGTTACACAACGGAAGGTATAATCACCCCGTAGACAGCTACTAAAGAATAAATCGTCGTTATTTTACGAAAACAATTATTTTATAAAAAAAAATACTTTGACACAAATGCAATTGAAATTTGGCATGGTCATCCACTTTTAACTTGTAACAGATGACTCCACATTTTATGTTTTACCGAAAGTATATAAATATTTCCATTTTTCATAAGCAATTACGTCATTTTCTGTAAAAATTCCGGATAATTGGTTGTCAGAGTATAACGACGAAATGTAAGAAATTTGACACCAGCTTCTTCCTATGCATACGCCTGCCAACAGAGGCAATTGTAAAAAACATATTTTCAGAGTTTACATGAATTAATCTTTAGTTTAAGTATGTTCTGAGTTTCTTAGATATCCCATATCTATCGATGAAACTGTTGACAACAACTGCATGACTATTAAAAATTTTATGAAAACTGGCTACCCTTCAAATGTCATTTTATTCTGTCTTCAAAAAAGACAGTGAAAGTGTTATGTGAAAACTAATGTTTGTTTGACAAGGCATCTTCGTACCTAGTGCGTCGTCGCCGAGGTGCGTTATTAGCGTGCTCCGGTCTCGGTCTGGGAGGCCCGCCACGTTGTGCACCTCCACGACCACCACGTCCGCTCGAGTGGCGTCGTTCTGCCGCCATCACGTCGTCCGGCCCTGCAAAGTGGATTGAAGCGACGGTTTCGAATTGAATAGAATAATCATTTGTTGCAATAAATGATTAGCAGTTGTTACAAGTAATTAACAGTATCACATGGACCCTGGGTAGGGTATAGCAAATTGTACCTAAAACTAGTTTGTATTAGAATATGTAGTATTAAGTTCCGCCATCGAAATGTATGTTTGGAAAAAAAAAGGTATTGTAAATATAAATATAGGCTATTTATACATCGAGATCATATTGTTAGAGATCACTATCCTGCACGAATTCTGACACTGAATAAATATGTTTTTTTACAAGAAATGTGTTTAGTTTGGAAGTGAATGAATTGTTTTTTGGTACATTTTTATATTGTTAGGCATTTTGATGTAAATTTTAATAGATTTATAATTAATATGGACCTTTTTTATAGATTATGAATCAGTTTTTGGAGAATCAATTTATCTTTGCGACGTGCACTTTCTCTTGCACCTTCATACTCTCAAATTTGCAATTGAAAAGGCGGCTAAACGCAATAATATATCATATGCAAAATTTGGTTTTTCTTCCTGCCTACTTTGTTTTTATTTACAATTCATATTATGTAAATTCAACTATCATTATTAAATTATATTTTTGGTATTACGATACTCCCGTCTCGCGATCCATCTAAGGGAGAAGGGGGGTGACTGAAAACCAAAGCTGACTGTCGTAAACAAGAGCAGCACCAGCTGAGACACCTCCTTCTGACTTCTGAACGTTTAGTTAGTATCTTAGTGTGGTTGTTTTTAAGGTTTTTATAGTTATTGTCTGGTTTTGTTTATTGGATGCAATAGAGTTTTTTTTATTATTATTTATTTATGTATTATCCTTTCCGGTTGAGCCATTCCCGTATCCAATTAGTGCAGAAATCGTTAAGCCGTTCCGACTTACACTATAACGTTATGTTTCTAGTTTATTGTTATGTTCGAATATTCAAAAGTTATGATAAAAAAACATTTTAGGACACTATAAATAAATATATTCAACACGGTTATCACGCAATAATTGATAAAAATTAAGCACGTAACGAAGCGACTATAGAGTATTTAAGCAGAGTCAGTTATATTTTAATTGGCACACGCATTTGTACTATTAAAAAAAAATTATACTTCATACTGTGTGCCGATAATAAATGTTTTTCATTTTATTAAAAGAAAATTAACCTAATTCGTCTGTCAATAGAGTCTAACTTTAAAATATAATTACGAAACGGAATATGGGTCATACTCAAGTCTAAAATTAAATAGCATCGATCGATTTGCCCATATTAGCGTTGGTTAGTTGATAATGTCTACGATCATGTACTCAAAGGTAACGGAAAAAATGAATAGGAAGTACAAACCTTTAAGCACAGGCACACCCGTGATAGCCTGGTGTTGCTTATCATGGCGGTGCTGCTCCACCACAGTGCGAACATCACGTACCAACGCGATCGGGTCAGTCAACAGCTCTGGGACTGACTTACGCGCGGCTGGCAGCTGGTGTAAGTACATCACGATGGCCTAGAAATGTAAGTTGAGATGTAATTGTTTGCATCTTAAGGAGTCTATTTAGGTAAAAGTGCTATTTGTCAATGAGCAAGTAGTGTTTTTTAAACAATTTATACTTTGCCGGACTGTCCCGCCAAGGTCCCAGGTTAGATTTCCGGGTCGGAAAAAATATTTGTATAGCCTACATTTATTTCTCTAGAGAGTTTGGATGTAATTTGTGTTTGTCTGTTAGTGTCCAAGGCACCCGCGACACAGGGTTTCCCTAGTGCGGGGTTTTTATGAGTGTAAGCACGTGCAGGCACCTCATTTACACACGTAAATGAGGTTATAAAACAAGGCAAGACACGGAGGCAAGCCCATAAAATGCATACATGCATGAAATGCATATCACACACGAAACCAAATACTGTAGTAACTCAAAACTTAAATTGAGAAAACAGGATTTGAAAATTTTAAAGAAACCAAAATATCCATATTCACGTTTCTACATGGATAATTAATGTATAAATAGAAATAATCACATTATTCGCAATATAATCCTATCAGTGTCTTAAAACGCGTGTATCGTTAATAGTGAGAATCCACAGGGTTGCAAAGTGGGTGGTTGAAGTTGCCTCTTTTTTGTATAAAAAAAACTTTTTTACATCGAAGTTTCTAATAAGTATGGAATTATACCGAATTCCGTATTTTTGCGAGCAGGGTTTTGGACAGAAATGAGTTAAAGGCCGGGCGGATTGATTGGGTTTTAACCCAGTGCCCATCTCTGTGCTCGACCCTTTTTGTATTATGGTTACAAAACATCGCTTCCATTCCGTCCCACGGCAATGTAAGTTGAGCCTTAATCAAATTAAGTTGATAGTACCTTAAGTCCATGCAGCTCGATCTGGGTGAGATGTATATGATCCTTAGGCGGTATAGGCGGCGTGGTCTGACCCTCGGGTGCGAGATGGCTGCGGCCCAGCAGCGCTGAGACGTACCGGTCGAGTACGTACCACAGCATCTCCGTAAAGAACGGGTACCGGAACTTCTGAGGCACCTGGAAAATTTTGGAATTACTACTTTATTTTCTGTGTAATAAAAATGTTTTGTTCTTTATAGCCTAAGGGTCGTATTCTAGAACAATACTCAATGTTCAAGTCAGGATTGCACCGGAAACACAAGCACTGGAAATACGACCCTAATGGCAGGGACTTAAGTATGATTTCGAGTGCTTTAAACCATACTCAAATCCTGACTCGAGCATTGAGTAGAGTTCTAGAATACGACCCTAAGTATCACACAGCCAAAAATAGTTCCATTGTGTCCTGTGAGTATCATTATTTGTAAATAGTGCCGTCTAAGAAAAACGTTACAGAAGAATCATGAGTTTACTGGCATCGCCTTCATAGTCAGTAATATATTTTTCACCATACTTGGTTGGAAATAGTGTTGTAACGTGCAAAAAATGTGAAAACTAGGCAAACATATAGTCCTAGAGCGGTAATGGGTTTCTTGTTTTATTTCTACTATCCCGCCACCCGCTAGAAACGCGATAACCTCGACGTAAACCTTCCGCCAAATTCACAGAGACGCGACCCCAATAATGTCAGTAGGCTGTTTCATTTTGTTTATTAAAGCTAATATAAATACTGTCAGCTGTATTTCATTCATCATTATAAAATACATACTGATAGACTACAGTATATAGCATACACAAATTTAAAAGATTTCAAGTATTATTCATACGTAAAATCAAAGCAAAAACTTTTGTTTAAAAGAGTATTATTCCTTATATAATTTTTTTGTTATGTCCTCTTTCCGCTGTATAATCACATCGGACTCTATTCTTCGGATGAGTCGACATATGTGGCGCGCGGACGGCGCACAAAAGGCAGACGAACAGATCGCAGTACGTAATAAACGTGCGCAACTCGCGAACCTTTCGCAAAAAGGCGCATTCGCCAGATCTGTACGCAAACTTACGAATTTAAATGTAATTTACCTTTTTTTTTACAAATTCCTCTCAAGTGTCATGAAAAACATGTATGCCACTTGGGTGAAACAGCAATTACAAATGTTCGGGTCACTAAAGGATTTTCCTGTTCATAACTGCCTACTTACCCCTTTCGTAACGCAATGTCCTAAAGCCGCATTGAATAATTTATAAAAATCTTGTTAATCGTAGACACGACATACCTTGGTAACATCTTCAACTTGTGCTATTTTCAGTTGTTTCTCAATGCCAAATTGGTGTAAGAAGTTGCCTCCAAAAACGAGAGAGTCGCTCGGAGTGTACACAGCGTGAATCCATCCCGTTGGTATGAAGAAGGTATGGCTGGCTTGAAGCTGGAATAATTACAAATTCATTAAATCGAAAGCTTAACGCAGGAGTACATATGTTCAGGAGTCGCTTTTTAATTTAATAACTTTATAACCTATATCACACTATCAATTATTGAAAATTTACATTATACAAGTAGGAAAAAAGCACAGGCCTCAATTGCAATATTTTTATTTTTATTGAATATCATGATGTTTTTACTACAATGATATTCATATATTTTTTGTGAAAATACTGCATCGTTGCCACAATAGAACTCCCATTTTGATAATAAATTTTTATCATTTGCACGTGAGGCTCAACGCTGAAACTTGCCATGATGATTTGTCTTTAGTGATTGCAAAATAAACAAGAGATTTGACAAAAGCAGCCTCAACAACATGGCCGCTATGAACTGTTAAAATCTACCCGCCTATAATGGAAATCCCTATATTTTTAAAAGATCGTTCCAATGACAATAGTATAGCATTTCTATTTAATAAAATAAATCATAATTAATAATAATTTTCCCACTCAATAACAATAACAAAGAATAATAATAACTCAGTAGGTACGTACTACAGAAAGTGTTACCTTTACGAATTCGCTGTCAAAACAAGTAAAATAAAAATGTTTACTACTCGATTTAGAGCATGTATGGTGCGAGTAAAGGGCGTCTTGTTGAGCAAATTATCGTATTCTAAAATTTTATACTTTAATTCGGTGCTAATAACAATTAGAAAGGAACTTACATGCACTCGAATGCATTTCTCAACAGTGTCGCCGAAGAACACATCAGACTGCTTGCCGGAAAGCACCCACTTCTCGTACAACTGCAGGTTCTTCTCAGTTGGAGGAATTAACCAGAATACTTTTGCACCTGAAATGATTATTTCAAAGTCAATTACTGACAGCACGAAATTCATAACTGGTTTTCAAGACAACTATGTTTTATTATGCGCTAATAATGTTATATATAATGTTATTAGCTACGACGCTGATTTTCAGTGGATTCGGTAACAGGTAACAAATGGAGGTCAAATGCGCAAAAAAACTTTTACCATTTATTGTAACTGTAAAATCGACTAAGCAATTGAAATCGACCCCTCCTACGTAAAGAATCGTATGTCGAAATTGCTAAGTTTACAGGGGAGAGTTTTAAAGTTCTCCGTTTTATTCGGCAAAGCTCGTTACTCACATAGAGCGATCATCTAATAGATCATCATAATTCGTCTAACCGATATCTAGGATTTTATAATACTCTATGTGAGTAATGCGAAATGCTAAAATCACGTGTTGTGCTTATTTCAGTGAATTCAGAACTTTAAAAGGCTCCCCTGTAAACTTGACAATTTCGACATACGATGCTTTACGTAAGAGGGGTGGAAATAGGGAGCCACGCTCGGTGCAAGTGCCTAAAATCTGTTATAAGAACTACACGGCGAAGGGGAACTGAGGAAATGTTTACAAATACTGGAAAGTAGACTCACCTCTTAAAATGTGATACCAAACAGAAGTACCACCAAAGTCAATGTGGAAGTCTGTGTAGCAGCCCTTGACGGACATGAGACAGTATTTCTGCACTTTCGGATACATCATCTCGTCAAGAGCGTTTGTGGACTCCGTCTGTGTAAAATATAATTTTATGAAATAAACCCCTTTATTTAATAATTACAGTCTAATAACCTAAGTGTAAATGGAATTTGTTTTTTTCGGATATAAATCGTGTATATTTGTTTATTCAAACCAACCAATTAGCCGTGACCATGGGAACTGTAAAGAGCCCAAAACGTGAGCACGTTTGAAAAACCAAATATACGCGATTTAAATACAAAAAAAAAAGAATTATTTACAACGTGTAGAATCTAAGAAGGCCATAAATAATAGCTTAAGTAACAATATACAAATAACAATAACACCCCGTATTGCCAAAAAGCAATATCGTATAGGCAACATAAAGTTGAAAATCAAGAAAAGTAAAGAAGTCTGTAACCATACAATATCAAATAAATACTAATTACAACAACTAATACTAACAAACTAGTGGAGTTATTTCACAAGAAAAAATTAAATATCATGGTGGTGAATCATCCTGACATTTAATAAAAACTTAATTACAAATTTAATAAATTTTATCGTTCCCGTTTCTGACAGTCAAATTTTATCATTACGTCAATGATTACATATAATGATAATGATAATGATAATAATAATAATAATAATGCTCACACTCATAGCCCCGCACTAGGGAAATCCTGTATCGCGATTGCCATGGACACAGACGTAGGTAGACAACCACAAATTACACCCTAACTCAAAAGAGAAATAAATGTAAGTCTTACAAATATTTCTCCGTAACCGTTCGACCACGGAGGCAGTTAGATGGTACAATTTGGCGTATCACATCGATTACCTTGGTCTCTAAGGTAGTAATTTTTTTCTGTACTATGATTGCCAAAGAAAAGAATTTAACACAGAATACTCAGAACACCCAGTTCTTCAATTAAGACAAAATCGTTTCACAGTATTTTGGATCAGGAATCGAACCTGTACCCGTTCACGTTATAGCAAGTCGCTAAGCCATCGAAGTAAAGTTGAATGACCTCAAAGATTTATTTCATGTTTTCGAAACGCGTACAATACGAATAATGTCATAGCATTCTAGATTTTTTTTTAGCTGATGCTACTCTGTCCTCGCCTAATAACTTTAATCTTACAATGCACTTGCTACAAATTTTCATCATCAACCCATAAACCCACTGCTGGGCTCTGATCTACTTAAAATTGCGAGTTTAAGGAGCGACCACAATAATAACGCTTGAGTCGGTCAAAAATAGCTTAATCGCCATGCAACAAGAGCGATAAAGACGTTGCGTTTCCCTTTAACTCGGATCTCTAGAGGTACAGATTTGCTCGATTTATTTACTATCGACACTACACACACACGTGTTCAAACAACACGTTTCTCCTTCGGAATGGAATACTCTACGGCATTTGTGTTTCCTGAAAATTACAATTTGGGGCTATTCAAGGCTAGAGTGAATAGGCATTTTTTTAGGCAAACGCGTACCATCGTCATTCACATCGTCATTTAACATCAGGTGAGATTGTGGCCAAGTGTGTGTCTATTATTTAAAAAAAAATTGTAAGCATCATCAACGTACATCATATTTTCTGTTGATTAACATGACATGTATTGTGTAATCAGACAAAAAAAAATCGAGTAAATGTGTAAGAAGCAAACGATCGATATGGTATATTTCGTATTTTTGTATTGTATCGTCAACAAATCTGTAGACATATTAACGCGAAAACAAAACGTCTTTTTCGCTCTTTTTTAATAAGACATAAAGCTTATTCTGACCGGCTTAATGAGATTTCGTGTCGATAAGTGTGAAGGACACCCCTATATTCCCTCACAAGATTTCACATAATATGCCTTTCTCAAACTTGTATCTTATAAAGAATAATTAATCAGAAGATGGCAAACCTTTCTATTTATTTTAAATTTCATACCAAGGGTCTTAATTTGGATGCGTTACTTTAAGAATAGATAAAAGCCAGTGTGTGAATGTAACAGAAATGTGATGTGAAATCAGCCTGCAATATACATTAAATTTTTTGCATTTCAGTAATTTTGTGATTTAAGATACGAGTTTGAGAAAGTAAAGCGACGATATCTTCAATGTTCTCCGACGTGAACGTTTTACAATGTAATTTAACCGACTTCAAAAAAAAGGAAGGAAAGAAGGTTCTCAATTCGACTGTATGTTTTTTTTGTATGTATGTTATGCGAACCAATTTTGATGATTCCCTCTAAGGGTGGCAAACTAGGGGATGAATCCGGTTTCGCGCACTTTCGAGGTCGGTTTTTTTAGTACCTGGACCGAGATTATTTTCCTTTACTATTGGAGTAAATGACAGAAAACTATATTGCACATCATTCGATTGATAACTTTATATATGTTTGGTTAGATAGTATTTTGTTTTATCTCATCATCAACCTATTTATACGTCCCACCACTGAACACGGATCTCCTCTTAGGCGAGGGTCGTAGTCCACCATGCTGACCCGATGCGGGCTGGGGACTTCAGGTTCTTCGACGTGCAGGTTTCATCACGATGTTTTCCTTCACCGAAAAGCTCAGATGCGCTTTAAATTTCGCTCATAAATTCCAAAAAAACACAGAGGTGTGAGCCCGGATTTGAGCCGGCGGCCTCTGCTTGAGAGGCAGTAGGTCAAACCATTAGACTAGCACGGTTTTTTTTATTTATCTGTATAGATTAGTATATTGTTTCTCCAATGGGGTTATCATTAAAGCTAAGAACTTATGGAGCGGTTTTCACCCGCGCCCGCCGCGGTAGCGGGACCGCGGCCTCCGAAGAATGTAGAAATGTATCCAAAATTTAGTAGCACATTTCACGACCCGTTTCACGCCCGCATCGGAGACGGTTGCTCGCGCGCTTGGCGGGCGTCGCCCGCGCACTCTGCGGTCGGTTCGAGGGCGACGCGTTTCACGGGTTGAGTCTTTCCTTCCCACGCCATTTTGTGATTGATTTTCGATTTGGCAGCGCGTGTCAATTTCTCAAGTTATGGATGTTGAAGTCGGTCAATAATTTCCTACCAGTTACCATTTTTCTTAAAAGTTCTGAATAAGTAGATACGGACATCCGAATAAAATTAAAGAATTTGTCTTCTTGTTTTTTTAACTCATTACAATAAGAACAACGAATAATATGTAACGATTTCTTTCCGGAATCAGAGGATGCACCCTGACTCTTTTAGGCCTTCTTCTTGTAATTCTTCGATGGAAGTAAGAAATATAACGCAATAGCTCGTTTTTGATGTGAGTCCATGGCGACGTCTGAGGCTTAACTGACGATCTCAATCGATCGTAAATAACCGCGCGCCTTTCAACCCTCTCCCGCCAAGTTTGCGGGCCGTTCCGCAACCGCGGCGCGACCGCACAAACCTGCGGTATCGTGAGTGTTGAAATAAAACAGCTAGCCCGCAACCGCGCGCGTGAGTTCTGCCTCTAAGGCTCAATTTATATTACGGCGGAACAGAACCTTGATTGATTTTTTTGAAAAAACAAATATTTAAATCCGGTTTATGTAAAAAGCTATTTAAATCCGGAAAAATAGTTTAATTTCCTATGTTTAACAATCGCGGTTTGGCTCGTATCTAGTTTGTACGTTGCACAATTGATCATAGAGTTAATTATGATATATTACAAAAAATGCTTCCATTCACTTCCGCTGCAATATAAATTGAGCCCTTAATAGTTGACATGTTCAATAATGACCAAAGCACATAAATAAATCAAGAGTTTAAAAAGTTTAAAAAATTAATGGTGACGACCCATTACGAATCAACAAAAATGTTTTTCCTAATTAGGGTATCACTGCGTTTGTATGAGTAACAACATCGTAATAAGAAAAACCTTGTGATTAATAGGTTTGAAAATTTAGTTTAAGAAATGTAAGTAACCACATGTAAAGTCAGCTTCAATATTAAGTGCCAGTAATGAAAAATATCTGAACTCTACATAAAATGCCATATATTATGATTCATTATAATACTTATGTAAGTAACAGTATTTTTTATTTTTTTATTGTATTTATGTACTTTATCACATTTCTTCCTCATTATCTCTTGCACGCTGTTGCCCGCTTATAACATTAGCTCTCGCTGCCCCCAGAGTGGCTGGAAAAGATCTCGTTTAGAGATAAGTCCCTTCACCTTGCATTTCATATTTGTATTTGATCCGTTGTATTAATGTGAGCATTACTGCGTTCCGGTTTCGAAGGGTAACAACGGTGCTGGTGAAATTACAGGCACATGGGACTTGTCAACTTATGTCTCAGGATGACGGGCGCAGTGGCAGTGCCCCTAAGAACTTTACTATTTAAAGCTCTGAGTGGCACTGCAACTGTTATGGACAGGCGTGGCTTACCACCAAGCGTACGACTTGTGTGTCTCGTCTCTTAGTATTATAAAAAACATTAAAAAACTGAACTCATACATTGACCTACCGATAAATGGACATCGGGTTCGCGCTAAAAAGTGTCCGTACTGTACCGTCTGTAGGGCGTTAAAATCGCATACAGAGCGTCAATCGCACAACAGTCTTCGTTTGTTCGACTGACAGCGCGGTTGTCAATCATGCAGCACCAATAATAATAAATTGTAAAAACTGCTGCAGTAATGTATAAAAACAGGATTTTGTATCATATTTTCATTAAACAAATATATTGTGTTATCATAGTTCTCATTTAAAAGTATTATTTTATATAGTTTTATAGTATTTAATTTATATATAACTGAATCGTAAATATAAATTACAAAAGCACACAAAATAATCAAATAGCTAACTGACCTTTTTCTACACATGCGCAAAAGATGGAAAGAGATCCATTACGTCAGTTTCAAGAAGCTTATGTAAACTTCTTGGTCATTTTCAATTGTTCGAACCACAAGCGATTGAAATATTTAGAACAAACAAACTACAGAGTCATTTTGATTTTAATCCTATTTTCATAATGACTTTTTTATTAAACGTTAGCAATAACTAACAAAATATTGTTGTACTCGTTTCACGGCTTGGGATTACCTATCAGAAGTCGGAAAATATATTTGCCCGAAATAACATTAGCTCAAATTATCATAATGTCAAATGTATTTTTTTACGAAGATTACAAAACAAAAGCTAATTTTGTTATTGAGAAAAGCATCAAAATTACTCGAAAGCGTAACGGTTTTATTATAAATCGGTTTTCGGAATTATAGACATATTTAAGTTTAGGTTTAGTTGGAATATCGGTACATTTCTTATAGTACACGCTTATTTTCACATTCGTCGTAATATTTGTGTATGTATCTACTCAACTCTTCATTATACCTTTAAGTGAATTTGTACAAAATTCGACATAATAATATATATTAAAATTAATTCATATTTACAAGAAAGGCTATTCCATTACTCTTGTGTTCAAGTAATTTTCAGTCGAATAAATAAATAAATATGGTGCATTTCGTTAAGTTTCCAGTAGAAGCTGAATATGGTGTTTTTGGGCCCTTAAATTGTTGCAAGCATAATTAGACAGTATTGCAATGACGTTACAATTTAAACTAAATGTTTTAGTTTTTTACATTTCGTTACATGTCACTACGTTTGTCACTAGGTTAACTTCGGACATTTTTTTCGTGGTTTTTGCATTAGGCCCGATGTCCATTTGTTGGTAGGTCAATAAACACACAGATCAGTTTAACGCTAACGTAGACATAATGAATTTCTATAGTAAGCATTTCCCTACGTTCAGCTTTGTTTAGTACACCAAATGGCCAGTAACAATAAAAATGAAAATGTAACTTATATAAATCAGGTAATTCGTATATGCGTATTCTGAATACATGTATTGCTTGACATATACATGCATGCGCATGCACATATTGTGTGTGTATGTGTGTTACTATCGTTTCTAGAGCATGTTATAATTTAAATGAATGGGAAAGGCCAAGATTCCCTGGTCGCAAAAAGTCAACGATAACAAAAACAAAGTATGTATTTAAACATAACGCATAGTGTATAGTTGTCTACACCGTATTTTTTTTATACAATATCAGATGACGGGACGAACAAATCATGCGCCTGATGGTAAGCCACACGCCTGTCTATAACAGTTGCAGTGCCACTCAGAGCTTTTAGATCACAACGATCTGAGGGGCACTGCCGGTGCGCCAGTCACCCTGAGACATAAGTTGACAAGTCCCACATGCCCGTAATTTCACCAGCACCCTTACCCTTCAAAACCGAAACACAGTAAAGCTGATATTTCTGTTTGGCGGCCGAAAAGGTATGGTGGCAGTACTACCTTGGACGAACTCTTACACAAGGAGCTCTAGTGCTACCAAACCGTGTCCTAAATCAGTACGGTTTACTCGTCACACGTCCTAACGCGTCCTAGAGATACGATGTTCGTACTGTAGCGTCCTTGAGTCACACGGTGTCTCTAATGCACAGCTGGGTTTTCATCTACAATTAAAAAAATCACAAAAACAAAAATTAAGAAAAGTTCGATCTGACAGGCCTCGAACACGTGTCTGTGCCAAACCAGGGCCGCCTTCTTTGCGTTCGCTCTTTGTATTAATAAACTATATGACAATTTCACAAAAAATAAAATTAATCTCATCACGACAATCAATAAGACCACATTTACAAAAATTAAAACAAATACCAAAATGTTTACGGACACCGTGTTTTTAGAACGCGTAACTTGTTAAGTAACTCTGCCTACACGCCCTTTGATTTCAAAATTTTACAGCGAAGAGAGCGAACGTCGAGCGCGCGCGGACAAATGACATTCAGTCAGTCAGTGTGCTCTGATGTCTCGGACGCCGCCATTCGGACACTACACCTTAATTAGAGTTTCGATTGCATCCCCGTGTCGCCAAATTGCTGTCACCTCCGAGCCTCACTATCCGATTCGAGTATACACAGTATAGTTTTACTTTCGAATCGCGGCCGCGTCAATGGGTATGATATACATATGACTTATTTGAATAAAGAAGAATCGAGCGCGGCCAGTAGCCCGCGACTAGCTGCTTAGTGAAAAATTGGTGCGATACAAACGCGCCTTCGCGTGACAATAGCGGTTTATAGGCGGTTGCATCGATGCAAATGCGCGACTGCATTGATGCCGTCGCGTATGTTGTACCATTAGAAACGTGTAGATGATTAGCAACTGCATCGCGACTGAAGCGCGAAGCTAAAAATCGCCGTGTTTAACCGCGTCAATACGCCGGTTTCACTCCTGGCCCTGTACTCTCGTTCCCCGTCCGAAACAATTACTGTCATAAAATATAAGTAATAAACGACCAAATTAAAAAACGCATGATTCGAATGAAGCTTCCCTTCTTTTCGAATGATGCTTCGGATGTAGACCACCTGCTTCCAGCCAGTTCCACTAGAACCGGGTATTACAAAACTAGTATAAAATTTATTCGTGTCACAGTTCCGTGAACCAAACACTTGTACCTAGTGATTATATATATATATATCTCGATTCTGAATTCACAGAACACCTCTGCCTATGTGACCAATACGAACCTGTTGATCCTTCAAGTGTCTAGGCCACACAGTGTCCACCCAGTCGATCAGGCGCACGATACGCGGCGCCTGGACGTAGTTCTCGAGACGAGTGTGGGAGAACTCCAGCGATATCACGTTCAGGAGCCGCTCTTTGTTTGCGTCATCGTAGTAGCGCTGCCAGTCCTGTACATGTAAAAAATTACATTAGATTTTTCTTGTAATATAACGGTGATGATTGTCCTTTCAGTCGAGGTCGTTAAGAGTCGATACTACCTCTACTCGAATTAAAATTTATCCCGTATTAATATGGTTCATTCTGCTTGGGTCGTGTGGCAAGGATACTGGCTTTATTTCAGAATTATTTTGCTTCTTTTTTTCTAATTAATTAGTTTGTATCTTTTTTGTATCGTGAAAATTTTTAGGAACCGTATTTTCGCACCGTATAGTAATCAGTATATATCCTCAATTTTAGTATACATTTTTTCCAAAGTGATTCATTCAACATTTTCACTGTTACGCGGATTCAACCAAAGCCATGTGAGGTTGTGTAGACTCTTAAAGGCATACTTCGTCCGGCTTCCGCGTGACAATAATAATAATAATAATAACGCACACACTCAACATAGCCCCGCACTAGGGAAATCCTGTGTCGCGGGTGCTGCGGACACACACATAAACAACCACAAATTACACTCAAACTCACGAGAAAAATAAATATAGGCCATACAAACATTTCTTCCCGGGAATCGAACCGGGAACTGGGACCTCTGCGTGACAGTCCGACAAGGTAACGGTTCGGCCACGGATGCAGTTAAATAAAAATATAAATTAATAAAGTCATCAAAAAAAATCAAAAGTCAAATTAAAATCATTAAAAATTACAGAGTTGAAATCGATTAACTGAAAATATACTAGTTTTTCTTACAGCGCAAAAATTTAAAATATATCTGTTTCTTATGGAAGTGGCAATAGAGTGGCCATTCTTAAAAACGATCTTACAATAATGTGTAGGTCTCTACCTCTGAAATTGTATGTACTGAATTGGTGTTTCCTTTTTTAGACAAATAAAGGAAATAAAGAGAAATCTTTTTAAACAAAAAAAATATAGTAATAATAATAAGTTTAGAACATTTTCACCAAGTTTTCTTTTGAAGTGGTTTGGAACAGCACTATTTATAATTTCAAAAACGTCTGGTCTGAAGGTTGTTAAATATTTATAAGAGGAGTTTCAAGAGCTTTGATTGCATTTATACCTTATAGATTCAACACGCAAAATAGGCGCCTCGACGTCGAGTTGCGGAAACTAGCCCGTTGCGCCAATACCAATACCAATACCTTATAGATTCCTTACTTATACCTTTCGTGTTGTTTTAAAAATTTGAGTAAATTTGTAATTTGCTTAAAATTAAATATTACTAAAATATTAGGGTCAACCAACTTTTTTGCGTGGTTATATCAAAAAACTCCATTGTCTAAATTGAATTCATACAAAAGATTAATTTTGACCATTTTCATCATATTATTTTGCAAAAAGAAAAGTTACGCCAATTCTGCGTGATTGGTAACACGGAGATAACACTTCAAATTGTATTTCATAACTCTGAATATTTTCTTCAAGATTAATCGTAACAAAAATTACTTGATTAGGTTTTTTGTTATAAACTAAGTGACGGGACGAACAAGTCGTGTACCTGATGGCAAGCGACACGCCTGTCCCTAACAATTGTAATGCCACTCAAAGATCTGACACCCTGAGATATAAGTTGACAACTCCCATGTGCCTGTAATTTCACCAGTATTTTGCATTCTAATAGCTAATAATAAAGAAGAATACGATACGATAAATTCCTAATAAGTTCTGGTAATGCAATTATGTCTACTACGGGAACAAGGAAAAATTTAAGTATTTCTTGAATAATTTCAAAAATAATCATCTTAAACGTCTTAAACGCACATCTTAAGATATAAAACAAGGAAGTGACAACTATCTCAATATCAAATCAGATTATCAAAGACACTTTCTCATTCATCACAAAAGATAAACACTTCGAAATACAATGTCAGACCTGAAATAATTTACAAGAATTAATTTCCAAAATCGGTCCTACCGGGAATCGAACCTGGGACCTTCTCACTCAACACCCGCAATACAAAATGGAAACCGTTGGGCCACTGAGGTCAAATACGTATTTGCTAATATGTATTTACCTGTAGAATTTTTCGTGTTCACGTAAGTAATCCAAAAGGTTTTATATTATTTGAAAATGTATTCTCTATTGTTGTGTAAAAGTAGATAAACCTTGTCCAGCTTGTTTGTATTCATTGCAGATTCATTTACCTTCATAGTCATTTCAATATTCTTCTGTGTGTTAACGTCCATAACATCTAGCACCCGGCGCGAACCAACGCACATGCGCACATCGTTCACGGTGAAGTTGCTCGTCGGCACCCTGCAACCAAAGCGCCATTCGTAATCCGACCGCGGAGGGAGGATGTCGTCTCGTTGTCCAACTTTTAGAAGCTTTATCGAACGTTAATACGAACAAAGAATTGCGCTGCCATTTAAGCTACAGTCATTCGTTTTTACCTCTATTCGCATGTTTAAAATGTGTTATTAATAAAATGATAATTTAATACAAGCGACAACCGATGATGTTGAGATGAAACTTAATTATGTCCCAGCAATAACCGAATTACTGTTGCTTGATACCTTTATATTAACTAACGGATGTTTGCCCCAATATAGTTTCAAATATAAAAGCAAGTTTCTACTAGAAATTTTGTGAAAAATTCTTGTAAGAAATTTAATTTACGTTATACAATCATAATAGTAAAGAGATGAATCATAGATAAGATATGATTGTAGAGTCCATGCTTTTTCAGTAGCAGTAGAGCTCCTTGTGAAAGAGTTCGTCCATGGAAGTACTGCCACCTTAACTCTTTCTGCCGCCAAGCAGTAATGTCAGAATTACTGGGTTCCGGTTTTGAAGAGTAAGGGTGCTGGTGATATTACAGGCACACGGAACTTGTCAACTTATGTATCAGATCTTGACGATTTAAATACTCTAAGTGGAACTGCAACTGTTATGGACAGGCGTGTAGCTTACCGTCAGACGCACGACTTGTTCGTCCCGTCACTTGATATTATAAAAAAAATATATTGACAACAACATTAAATACTGAATACCATCATAAACAGAATAACTAAATATAAGATTCGAGAATGAACTAGACTGAAGATGTAACTATTATAAATAAACGTGTTGCTTATCTATAGGATATTAGATATGAAATATTTTTGAACACACCGAATAAGCTGAATGAATTACTGTTGCTTGATACCTTTATATTAATTTATATTGTTCTTCCAATTAGTTTAAAACTTCACCAATTTTCAAACTTTCTTTTATCCAGTCATCTTAACGATCGATGACGCTATATTAGTTTTTTTCGGGTAACAGCTCTTTCACTATTTATAGAATGGAAAATAAAAATACGCCAATACAATGGTCGTTTTATTTGTTTAATCACTGCGAACATTTACTTGCATACTTATTCATAAAACGAACTGTGTGTCGGTTAACGATTGCGATGAAAATAACATCTTTTACGGGTCGAACAATCGACCCAAGTTAGCGCTAGATTTAGCAAAATTTATACACACATCCTATATCAATTTATATATTGCAATTTATATCCAATCGTGTATCCCCACAGTATCGTGAAACGTTGGTGCAAAACATACGGGCCAAATGGGACGGAACAAAATATACTTATTATCCTTTAGTTTTGGTAGAGAAATATTTTTTGGCTTTTGTCATGATACCAAGTGACGGGACGAACAAATCGTGCGCCTGCCACCTGTTGGTAAACGAAAGCCTGCGCATAACAGCTTTTTCTGTTTTTTTTTTGTAATAAAATCTAGTGATGGAATGAACAAGTCGTGCATCTGGTGTTGTTGCAGTGCCACTCAGTGCTTTTTAAATCACAAAGATCTGATGAGCACTGCCACTGCGCCCGCCACCCTGAGACATAAGTTGACAAGTCACATGTGCCTGTAATTTCAACAAAGCAGCCTTACTCTTCAAAACCGAAACGCAGTAATCTTGGCTATTTATCCCTTAACTTGTATCACCTGACGATAATTAAAAATAGTTCACGCTCATCGATAAAGGGCATGTGCACTTTGACATTCAATGTATCCTCAGTACCGTTCGGAAAATACAGAACAAAGACAAGAAATAAAAAAAATATGAAGAGCTAAACTTATAACAAGAGCACAGCTCCGTGTTCTCAAAAGAGTTGATTTATCACAATAGAGCAGTGTTTTCAAGCTGTGAATCGCTACCACCCGGCGGATCACAAAGCGGGGTCGCAAGTGCTTTAGTATCATACCATGTATACAATATAAAATATTATACAACATTGACTTATATATTTAGTACTTGCAGAAGAATAAAAATTTTACTTTGAAATCTTAAGAGTGGTTACACACGGGGACTTTTAGCAGCGATGGAAACGCGCGTTCGTGAATCGCCTGATTGCATCGCTACACTTGCTATTTATAGGCGATTGCATCGATGCTAACGTGCGACTGCATCGATACAAACGCAAGATAGCATCGATGCAATGGCCTATAAATAAATCCCAAGTGTAGCGAGCAGTCGCGCGCTTGCGTCGCTGCTTAAAATCGGGCGTGTGTAAAGGCAGATGATTAGCGATTGCATCGCGTTTGCATCGCTGCTAAAAGTCGCCGTGTGTAACCGCTCTTAAACGTGAATAGATTTGTTTTGAGTTTTCTTACCATAAGAAAGTAATATAATATCTACTTATGACATAAAATTATAATAACAAAAAGACGTCCAAGCTATCGGCTAGTAACTGTAAAGAATTCAGTCAATCATATATCAGTGACCGGAATTGAGGGAATTAATTTACGTAAAGCATAAACGCTCTGTTAGTCTGGACATACCCATTTCGTTATCAATGCGCATAAAATTTCTTTATTTACTGTTTATTTTCTAAACGTTCCAAATATAAGGTGTCAAATATTTATTTTCTAAATGGCTAAAGTATTTAAATATGTAAGCACGTATAGAAACGCAAGCACAATATTGTTTTTTGAGACAATAATTTGTAGCAAATAATAGGAAATATAGCACGCCTAAACAAAAGAAGTCCCGGGATTTGTAGAAAGGAGGGAATGTCCACGTTATTCTTTAGTTGCTAAATTAACTCCCTCAATTCCGATCTCTGATAATTATTTAAAATAATTCTAGATTTTAGGACTTGGAATGGTTAATAGTGATAATGTTTTTTTTTTTCAATTTATTAAAATTACGCTTTTCTGGCCGTTGTTGCATTCTTAATTTAATAGTAGTATTCGGTAATACTGCGTTATTGTATAAAGACGGCGATATATTCATTTCTAATAAAACTATACATTTATTATGGTTCCTTTTACAGAATTATTTTTAGTGACTGCAATGTGTTTGATTTAAAAATATTCAGCATATATTAAGGGGTGTGCCCTTTGTGTGCCGTGGTTTCACATATTAAGCAGTCTATACGAATTAGCTAGAAATGTTTAGTAAGATGACGTCTTACAAACCGAACCGAAAAAATGTTTACGTTATGAAAAAAACACACGAAAACCATTCAACGCGTTTCCAAAAAGGTAGACCCAAACCATGCTATGTTGAGAATTTTTTCATAAAACTAATTTCTAGTTTTCTCCAACAAATAACTACAATATGTCAGTGGGTCTAACATTTATTTGTGAAAATATTTTGTTATTATTATTAGATTCAGAGACCGAACAAAGAAATAAAAAAAGTCTTGATCTGACTGGACTCGAACCAGTGTCTATGTATCGACCCAGAGCTTCAAATCGTAAAGATATACACGCGGAGTATGGCTGTATATCGCATGTGATAAACCTCCTCGTGACAAATTTATTTCAGTCAATGAAACTATGTTGCCATTACGAAAATTATATTTTTTTATTGCAAATACTGAATCGGTATGGTACCGCACTGTCATTCGTTCTTTTGTTTATTTGAGAATGAACTATTTTATTCATTTTGAAGAACAAGGATAAACGATATGGAATTGCATATAGTATAGCTATCTTTATCGTTTAATAATCGCCGCTAAAATTGTAATCCTTTTATTTGGATCATTGTAAAACGACGAAACAAAAAATGGCGGGTTTTTGTAGTATAGTTTAAGTATTATTATGTTTGCGTTTCTTAATTATTTGTTACTGTTTAAATTGGTGGCTCTATAGTAAATGCTCAGTAAATAAATAATGAAAAACGTCGGAAACTTTCAAACGTTTTCAAAATTTGCAAAAGCCACAGACAAAATCTTAGTGAAAAATGTCAGAGAAAATCCATCTCCGCTTATTTTATCATTTTCAAAGAACTTGTTCTTACCGTCTCGACGTTTTCGCTAAAACGTAATATAAAACACCCACTAGACAATATTATATTACATTAGTATTATTTACGTATTTCGAATTACTCTCATGTCTAGGACTGTATTAAAAATGTTCTCATCGCCTTTTCCCAATTATTAAGATGAACAACCTCTTTCTTTTTATCATTTCTGTTTATCTCGTTTGTCGCGCTCAATTCTTACATTGCTAAAATGATCATGCAGAATTGTCAAAATGTTTTAAAATCAGCTGTGACATTGCGGCCATGTTTGGCACTGCGATATTCGGCGCGTGCGGTGCGACAAAAACGTGACTTCATGGTGCTCACCATGTTAGCTAAGGTGATACAATTTTAAAATGGCGGTTTTATCACTCGAATTTGCCAGCTAAATGTGGATATAACAGTTTTATCGCGGTGGCATGCTACGGGAGCTGGCACTGCCACTGCGCCCGTCACCCTGAGACATAAGTTGAAAGTTTCATGTGCCTGTACTTTCACCAGCACCCTTACCGTTCAAAACCGGAACAGCCCAGTAGTCTATATCCGTCAATCAATATTACAAGTAAATAAAACGTTCATTTTCCGTACAGCCAAGTTTTACTCTTTGCCGTGTTCTACATTTCTCGAAAACAGCAAACTATATGTATAAAAAAAATGCTTAAGTCAAATTGAGTAGGTATCTTCTACCAATGTATTCTATCCTCGCCCACGTCTTCACTTAACATCCAGGGTTTATGTTTGATACCTTACCTATTTCTGCCGCCAAGCAGTCATGTCAGCATTACTGTGTTCCGGTTTTGAAGGGTAAGGGTGCTGGTGAAATTACAGGCACATGGTACTTGTCAACTTATGTCTCAGGGTGACGGGCGCAGTGGTAGTGCCCCTCATATCTTTGTAATTTGAAGCTCTGAGTGGCACTGTAACTGTTATGGACAGGCGTGTTGATTACCATCAGGCGCACGACTTGTTCGTCCCGTCACTTAATGTTATAAAAAAACATAGTTACAACATAAATCCTTTGTATAACATTAGATGCCATAAATTATTTATTTAAATAATATTTACTTTTCGCATATTTAGATTTGTAAAATTTTTAATTTCATAAGTAGTGGTCGGTCGGATGCTTATTTACCTACAATGCGGTTTGTCGATAACATGGAATGCGTTTTTGTATCAAAATACTCCCGCGACATCGGGATTAACCAAATTAATAAGTATAAAATTCAAGGAAAATAAACGTTTAAAATGTTATTTGTAATATCGAGTTCTTAGGTTTTCGCGATTGTTACATATAGGAAATGAAACTATTTTTCCGGATTTAAATCGCGTATATTTGTTTCTTCAAACCGACGTTTCGGGTCCTTTACAGGTCCCATGGTCACGGTTGACTGAGGTGGTATAGTCTTCAACCAGTTATGTCTAATATTGATGCAAACCACCCTATTTTTTCACTATACTTACAATAGTTAATAATTAAATACCTTATTTTTAATTTTACAAACAAAACATTCCAATTTACGCTACATTCAGTTTTACAAATTATTTTATTGAATGAATTTTTATTAAGTTCAATTTATTATTAATTAATAACAGAAATTAGATTAAACTAAAACGGTTTGTAAGCGGTTTGTTTGAAAAAACAAAAATATAAAAAATAAAAAGAAAAATAGTTTCATTTCCTGTTATTTGTAATTTTATGTAACATTTAAATTCACTTTTATCATATTTATATATAGAAAAACTAAAAACTTCGGACATTAAGAAAAAACAATAATTAAAAATAAAAGTTTTAAAATATTTTACCATCCTTTTTAGTTTTTAATATGACACTTTCAGCTGTTTACAGTACTAATAGCCAAAAATGAATTTAATATAAAAAAATCGTAACACGTCACGCTGTTCCGGGATTCCAAAATTTAAAAGAACGAAAAATATATTTTAAGAAGCCGCTTCCGTATTTCGACAACAATACACAGGAAAAGTGAACTTCATATAAAAGCATCCGAATATCCGACCACTAATCATAAGTTACCATAGTGTGGTGACGTCGATAGTAAATATTGAATGTTGTATCTTCATAGATGAAAAGCTAACAAACTACATATTTGTCTCACCGTAAAAACTACACGTCCTTGAATGTACTGTATTAAATCTGATGTGAAGAGTGGATTTAAGACGCCACAGTATATATACTACGACGGTATAACAAATGTCTTACAAATTAATGATTGAATTAATGATTGATACTTGATGAATGATGATGCATACTTGAGTTTTGATTCTTTTTTGATGTTGAATGAGACGGTGAGAAGCTGACTGAGATGGTAAAGTCATCAACCACATTAAGTTTAACATTAATGCAAATCACCCTACATGGTGGTTGTTTCGATTTAGATCGGAGAAAATAGTTTAATTTCCTATATATAACCATCGAAACTCTAACTCGATAAGTATAAAGTATTAACTCAGCCATATTGGCTCCGCATGAAGCGAAGTATAATCTCATGCTCGAGCATATCCAGAATAAATTCACCAGATACTTGTACATGAGACTATACGGGGCATACCCTTTCTATCCCTTGATGTATCCAACCTCATTTGTATTAGGTATGGTTGGATACAACAAGTTGGAACCAAGCAGGGACTTGGCTCTTGCAAGTTACATAGTGCGAGTATTCCGAGGTAAAATTTCAAACCCAGGAGTGCTGCAATCACTCTGTCTATGCGTACCAAACGAGTACGTGCACCGACGCCGACGACCACGGCTGCTGGCGACGCCGCGAGACAAGACAAATCTGCTCAACAAAGCGCCTCTTACTCGCACCATTCACACACTAAATCGAGTAGCTGAAGAAGTAGATACTTTTCTTGTTTTGAGAGCGAGTTCATGAAGGCAACACTATTTTTGCTTTTTTTCATAATTAATTAAATTTCATTGTATATTATTCATTGTTGTAGTTTATTGTAAATTGGCCTTAATTAATTGTTATTAATTTTCAATAATCAAATTATTTTTAGTTACAATGTTATGTCATGTGATTGTGACGTTATGGAATGCTAAACTATTGTATTGGGATGGTCCTGTAAAAATAGTTGTATGAATGAAATAAATAAATAAGTCTTTTTTTTTCACACATTCGAAAGGATATGTCCAAACTTAAATTTAAACGGCCTAATTTTTATTTGTGTAAAATGAATAGAATTATGACATTTATACCCACACGGCCTGCATTAACCGAGCTAAAGAACCAATGTCCATTAAATAAACGCGAACTGCATTTTCTGTATTGTTCATGTGTTAATTCCACATACAGTTCTGCTACGCGAAGTTTATTTGGTGTAACGTTCATGAACCTACGTGCAATTTCGCTACACAATACCTAAATGTCAAAATCCCAAATGGTCAGATAACTTCCCATCACTGGGCAGAGGTTGTTCCCAAACTAATTACAATAATGTATCAAACCGTATACGACCTGAAACCATTACACCATAGTATATCAAAATTAATATATTATTATTCTTACCAGAGCTTTGTGACATCAGTTTCTCCAAACTTTCATCGCATCATGTGGCAAGAAATATAAAAGAATGCGTTGGTGGCAAATGGTGGACTACCGGTTTTTAATTTGAAGCTGAGTCAGGATTGATGCATTGATAAAAAAATAATCTAATTTAAAACTTGGTTAATTGCTTAAGTATGTAGACTGTGTCCCCTCTAAGCTATAGCAGATAATGCAATAAGTACGTGCTTTCATATACGCATGTAATCAAGTGGAACGAACCTTTACACGACTCTAACTCCGCCATTTTATATATCTATTCAGATTATTATCTGTTAATTGATAACGTACTAGTAGCTAATTACAAACTTAAAAATAAATAAATATGAACTATTTATCTGCATCGTCATCATAATTTAGCTTTAAATTTTAATAATTAAATTTAAATAACATGCTCTGTAGTTATATGTATTATGTAGATAAAAGGTAAGGGTTGGCTTAAAAACAGCCTAATCTGTTTTTCCTACCTTACCCTTTCGGTGAAACTCGCTACATTTCACGGCAGGAGTTCTACGTGTCTAATACCAACTCCTAAATAACAAAAAATGACTGAAAGCCATAACAATATTTCCATAATATTACTTATGTTACTTAAAATATATGCTAATTAAAAAAACCATAGGAGCTTTATTACACATAAAAACTACACTGATAGGTTATTTGTCAACTTATTAAAACCCATACTGACAAAAATGTTGCTAATGACAAAAAACGTCATGACAACAATTTAATAAAAAAGAAAGAAAATCATAGAAACTAGTATACTTATAGACATAAAGTTAATTAAAAGCTTAATAAAAAAAATCAAACAGTGCAAAAGTCAAAATTCGTAAAGTAAAAAAAATTTATACTGCCTTTGGTAAATAAGAAAAAAGTAGAAAAAGCTATAAGCTCTACACTAACAAGTAATCGCGCTCTCTTTTATTAGTGATGTCGGCTGACTGATGACGAATGAATCATGCATTGAATATGTAATTAAGTTTACTTTGCTTTTACGCGAATCAGCCGTTGCTTGGTGTGTTCAAAACAAACACTTATGTTTTAAAATGTGATGATCACACAATGAAAATTTGAAATTAAAGTACTAAACACTGCTAAAAAAATACATTTACACTAATATATTGCAAAAAAACTCAGTAACTAGTTTTACAATAAAAAATTTAAATATTTCTGCAATAAAAAATTTAAATATATTTACATAAATACTCTTGCTTATTTCTAATTTTACGATACTAAACAAGTAATATAAGTGATATGTCAAATCCAAATACTGATTAAGTTAAAAAGATCAATAGAGATACCATATTATCTCCCTTGCATTACTTTAGGGGAATAACCCAAAATTTGGCGGTTAATTGTCTTTAATTCTACGATGCTAATACACGTGATACGTCAATGTCACAATATAAGTGATACGTCAAATCCAAATACTTATTAAGTTAAAAAGATCCATAGAGATATCCTATTATCACATTTGCATTGCACTGGGGAATCACCATAAGATTTGGCAGTTACTTATCTTACTTCTAATTTTACAATATTTATACAAATGATACGTCAAATCCTATACTGATTAAGTTAAAAATATCAATAGAGAAACCCTATCCTTTGCGGCATTGGAAGAATCACCTAAAGATTTATACTTCGTTTTAATCCATTTTGAACAAAATGTATAGAAACAAGTCTCTGACCCGACCATAGAGGGTTTAGTGATGGCCAATTCTAATGCCAACTACAAATCGATTAGTTAATTGAATGAATCGATTTGTTCAATTGAGTCATACTAGCGGTTTTGTTTACATAACCTATATAAGCATATTAAATTTTTTCGAAATCTTAATTTTAATTCCTCCTTGAAATCGTTACACTTAGATACTTGTTCGATTACGATAGAGATTTTCGATTTACTAATCGATTACATAAATTTTGCGTTTTTTTTCGGACAGCACTGTGCTACCATAGACAAGTCATAGATGTATAGACGAAAAATAACCTCACTTTTGGACTACCATTTTTCAAATACGATTTTACAATGCTATTCAAAGGAATATTGTGCGAAAGAGTGATGAGATATCAAGATGAAATGTTCAAAATATACGTGAATGTGTTACTTATTCGGTTTATTGAGTGATTGCTTTAGAAATTTAACCTAACAGTTTTGCTTACTTTTTGTTCAAAATAGATTGGAACAGACTTTAGTACTTGATTTTGTGACAAGTTTATTTAGTTCTTACAATAAGCAGAGGTCGGAATAACCCAAGTATATTTACCGTAACTTCAAGTAATACACATGAAGCTGATAATACCTCCATCTGAAATTTCGGAACTATTAAAAATTAAATGCAAAAACTATAAACAAAATAATTATATTTAAAATTTTTGTTGAATTGATATTCAATTATTTTTGTGAAATTACTCCACTAGTTTGTTGTAATTATTAATACAAAGATCGAACACTCAGAAAAAAATCCTTCGATCCGGCCGCATTCGAACCGACGTCTTCTAGCATGCCGTGCCAGACGCTATACCAACTAGGCTTAGCTTAGGTTCGAATCCGACCGGATCGAAGGAAATTTTTGTAAGTGTTCGATCTTTGTATTAATAATTAAAATAATAATATTTTTGAAATAATTGCATTTAAATAATATTTTTTTACTTCCAAATATATTATATTACCGTAATAAAATAGTTACTAGTTACATATCAAAAATATAAAACAACAATAATTCAGGGATTTTTAAATGAAATTAAATTTTATTTGCTTAAAGCATGGTGAACGTAAGAAGATAGGGGAATATAGTATTTTATTGAAAACATATTTTACCTGACTTTACTTATTACTTAAAATGAATTTAGTTTAGAGATAACACTATCATTGGACATGCACAAGGGATAATTAGTCCATTAATCCCAATATGATAAATATCAATGTTAAAAATTATCAATATGGATAATAATGTTTTGACAAGCACAGAAAAGGGTATGGCGAGGTGGTCCTGGCTCCATGTGCCCAGGAGCGGAGGAATGAGTGTAAACTAAGGAAAGAAATATATAAGAGCTAACGTGGATGGCGTCATTAGAAGAGGACGACCACGAAAACATTCTCAGATCAAATTGAGAGTGTTCTTAAAAAGTGCGTAGTGAGAAGAATAAGGAGCCTGTATGGAAAGATTGATGAATGTAGAAAGTATGTGAAGCTAGAAATTGTCAGGGTGGCGATCCATAGTCTCTGCCTACCCCAATGGCGTCTTAAGGCGTGAGTATAAAAAAATACCAATTTCAGAAGGTGGTATTATGCATTCTTTGTGTATTACTTTCCTGAAATTTAGGTAAATGTACTGAACATATATTATGTAATAGTAGAGCTCCTTGTGAAAGAGTTCGTCCAGGAAAGTATTGCCACCTACCTACCTATTTCTGCCGACAAGCGATAATGTGAGCATTACTGTGTTCCGGTTGTGAAGGATAAGGGTGCCGGTGGAATTACAGGCACTTGGGACTTGTCAACCTGTGTCTCAGGGCAAAGGGCGAAGTGGCAGTGCCCCTCAAACCTTTGAGATTTAAAACTCTAAGTGGCACTGCAACTGCTATAGACAGGCGTGTCGCTTACCACCAAGTTCAATCTCAGCTTATCATCAAGAGCAAGACTTCTTAGTTTCGTCACTTAGTATCATAAAAAAAATATATATTAAATACATCCCTTTGAAAGAGGAAATCACAAATTATAACACAGTAATAAAAATTTCAACGTGTGATAAAACTTTCATAGATTTCTCATAGAACCAAAACAAAGAAAAAACCAAATATAATAAACCAAATACGACGCAAGCACATCGAAAAATTCGTGAGGTCCGCTCGTTCGTTCCGTGGTTTATTTGGCATAGCGTCTGACACGGTGTACTGGAAGACGCTGGTTCGAATCCGGCCGGATCGAAGGAATTTTTTCTGAGTGTTCGATCTTTGTATTAATTATTGTAACGACCTAGTGGAATAATTTCACAAAAAATAATTGAATATCAATTCAATAAAAATTTAATATAACACAGTATTCTGAGTTGTATTTTAAACAGGTTTCAAACAGTTTTAAAATGTTCGAAACTTGTGTTCAAAAAAAAGGAAAAAAGCTTGATTAAACATAGGAAACATAATGTTTACAACACTGAATGATTTGTTTAATGAAATAAGAAACTTCAATCACTGGTCCGAATCGGCACTTTTTTTATATATACTAAATAATACCAAATGACGGGACGAACAATTTGTGCGCCTGGTGGTAAGCGATACGCCTATCTATATCAGTCGCAAGATCTTAGGGTCACTGCCACTGCGCTCGTACCCTGAGACATAAGTTGTCAAGTCCCATGTGCCTGTAATTTCATCAGCTTCTACTTACCCTTCAAAACCGGAACTTGTCGGAAGAAATAGGTAAGGGTAAGGTGGCAGTACTTTCCTGGACGAACTGTTTCATAAGGAGCTCGATATTACATAATATCTCTTAATACCTACTCACTGCCACACGCCCGTCACCCTGAGACATTTATTTTATGAACACGTCTTTACTGGATGTGTACTGTGGCATTACGTAATATGGTTACTTAGTAGCTTAGACTTGGTAATGTGACCAGACTTAGGTATTTGTATTGTTGTGGATAGGATCGAACGTTTCCACGGCTGGTATTTCGCCCTCGCGCAATTCTATTCTAGCTGATAAGCTCTTTGGTGCATCAACATTCGGTAATGTGACTGGCTTTAGGTACTTGAACTGTTGTTGTTAGGAAGACCCGTTTTCACAGTTGAGATTTTACCTTTGCCGAAATTCTACTGAAGCGATAAGCTCTTTGAAAAATATATTTGGTTATTAATTTATAAGACACGTTATCAACATCAGTAAATGTTGACTACATTTGGTAATGTGATGGCTTTCGGTATTTAAATTATTGTGATTAGAAAGACCCGTTTTCACAGCTGATAATTCACCTTCGCCGCAATTCTACTGAAGCGATAAGCTCTTTGAAAAATTTATTTGGTTATTACTTTATAAGACACGTTACCAACAACAGTAAATGTTGAGTATATTTGGTAATGTGATGGCTTTAGGTATTTCAATTGTAGTGTTTAGGAGGGACCACATACATAATTATATCTGTCTGTGGGAGGGACCGTTTTTACGGTTGATATTTCGCCTTCGTCATACTTCTGTTGTAGTTCTGCTGTAGCTGACGAACTCTTTGAAAATTATGTTTTTCTTAAATAATTTATAAGAGACATTACCAACATCTGTGAAGCCAACAACTAAATTACATAAGTACGAAGCACTATTATTTTAAAACCTATTTAACATTACCGAAGAAAAACATATAATAACCCATAACAGTAGAATAAACTAAATGCAAATTACCAACTTGAACCGTCAAAGACAAAAAAGAAACACTAGTTAATTACCACTGCAACGCCTATTACGTAAACTAGCACAAAATAAGCACTTCTTTATATCGTAAACAGATATTAGAGGTGACACAGAACTTACGCTAGATATCTACTTTTACCTAAAAATATCAGTTACCTCAAGGGTCCATCTAGTGATCAATTTGTCATGATGTTGATAAGCTAGCATGTCTATACTTGTTGAGGAAGCACTTTAAACACAATAAAGATTTTATTCAAGAGCGCCATAGATCAGACAGACATTGTCAAACGATGGTAGACTTGTCATATTTTCTTCATTTCATATTTATTTATTAAGCCTTTTTAGCTGAGAGTTGATGTATGTGAGGCTCAAGAGTTGTGTCAGGATAGAGTAAAGTGACGTTCCGTGGTCGCTGCCTACACCTCGTGAGCTTATGTATGTATCTAAGTTTTTAAAAAACAGTACAACGTACTAAAAGAACCGACCTTTAAAGTAATTCACCCCCTAGATTAGCACCCTTAGAGGTGGAATATTTTTCAAATTTCAATGGGACCACTACTGAAGTACCCTCTTTCCAACAAAAAAAGAAACACCAAAATTGTTTCACAAATGCCCGAGTTATCGCGTAACATACATACAAAAAAAAACAAAAACATACAGTCGAGTTGAGAACCTCCTCCTTTTTTTAAGTAGGTTAAAAAATTCATTCCTACAAAATTTTCATTTATGTATACTTATTTTTGTTTTTACCTACGACACCTGTGAATTACATTTGGCAATTATTGTTTTTTTTTATAATTTTAATTGTATTTTGTGATTTCCTACAACTCCTCGAACACATCGAAATCGTCCTTCTCAGAAGACGGCATTGTCGGTCGCCTTCATCGATGGAAGATTTTGCGAAGACCCTGCTGGGCAACCAGCAGGATCACTATAGATTAATGAAAAAGTTCATTATTGTTCTATTAATTACTGACTACCATTTTATCCATTATCTGAGTATTTTAATCACAGCTTAAAATATTATGTCCTGAATAATTAATATGAAATTAATAATTAGATTGTATTCTAAAAAAGAAACTAGTAATTACCGCTACACTAAGTATTACGTAAAGTAGCCCGGGCGCGCTCGGTTTATCAAAGTTAGATAGTATAGATGGCACAAAAATTACGATGGTTAGATAAAAATATCTGAGTTACGCTAAGGGACCACCTAACGATCATTTTATCATGTTGTTGATAAGCTTGCACTGGGTAAAACGCGTTCCAGGCCGGGCGGTGGATCTGATAGACATTTCGTATTTAAGACTTTAAAACGAATTACATTGTGGATGTGTAGATATACTATTTTATCAAAACTGTTTTTTCGCATCTAAATCGCGTATATTTCTTTTTCAAACAAGTCACTTTGTTTGAAAAGATTTCTTTAGAAAAAAAAACAAATGTACACAATTTAGATCCGAAAAAATAGTTTCATTTCCTATGTGTAACAATCGCGAAAACCTAAGAACTCGATATTTTATCGAAATCTATAAACGATATTCTTATTGTGTTGAAATATTAGCGTAAAATATGCCATTTTTGTTATTGATACGAAGGTCGAACAAAAACAAAGAAAAATTCCTTCAAACAAAGGACTCGAACCAACGACTCTTTCGCCAAACCGGGGCTCTCGCTCTCCCAACTGAGCTAAGGAACGAGTAAGCCAGACCTTACGAATTTCTCTTTGCTTTGTTCGAAAAACCTGAAGAAATCTATAAAGGTTTTTTCAACTACCAATCGCCGATTTGTCATTTTTTGAAATTTAATTTGCGAGTTTGAGTCCATGTCTATAAAAACCACGACTTTATTTGTTTCTAGTTCTCGTCTATACTAAAATGTCATTGCTTGATCAATTAATGCTAAAATAGGGCCAAATTTTTTTTGCATAGCGTGTCCTCGCAGGACTTGCCACTACAGCAAGCACATCAATTATGTAGTAGGTTTCTTTTAAGAGCTAAATATATCTATACAAATATGAAAAAAAGAATTAAATGCTTTCAAATAAAAATATCTTAATTTCATAGACAATCCAACTGCTTTTTTTATGATACCAAGTGATGGGACAAACTATACTTCGTTTCAATCCATTTTGAACAAAAAGTAAACAGACAAATCACTGACCTGACCATAGACGGTTTAGTGATGGCCAATTGTAACGCCAACTACAAATCGATTAATTAATTGAATGAATTGATTTGTTCAATTGAGTCATACTAGCGGTTTTCCTAAAATAACCTATATAAGCATATTTAAATTTTCAATTTAAATCCTCCTTCAAATCCTTACACTTAGATACTCGTTCGACTGCGATTGAAATGTTCGGTTTAAAAATCGATTACTGAACTTTAATTGATTGAACCAAATGTTTTTTGTTTCGAACAGCACTTTGCAACCATAGTCAAGTCATAGAAGTATAGAGGAATAATAACCTCACTTTTGGACTATCATTTTTCAAATACGATTTTACGATGCTATTCAAATGAATATTGTTGGAAAAATTGATGATATATCAAGTCGAAATGTTCGAAATATACGTGAAAGTGTTACTTATTCGATTTAATGAGTGATTGCTTTAGAATTTTACCTAAACAGGTTTGTTTACTTTTTGTTCAAAATGGATTGAAACAGACTATAGACATGCGCCTGGTGGTAAAAAGTTGCAATGCCGCTTAGAGCTTTAAATCGCAGAGATCTGAGGGACACTGCCACTGCGCCCGTCACCCTGAGACATAATTTGACACCGTTCAAAACCGGTACGCAGTAAGGCTCACTTTACTTCTTGGCGGCAGAAATAGATAAGGTGGCTATACTTTACGGGACGATTTTTCCCTCAAGGAGCTCTATTGCTACTAAAACCTACAATCGAAAACTCTCTGTTTTCTATTGTCTATAGCAGTGTCCGGACAATGTCGCAATACACTGCGACTGGCATTTCCGGCACTAGCCCGGAGAGCTAGTAGTGGATAAGCTAGGTACCCTCCGGTCCCTCCACCCGCTTAGCTTATTGGGAAATGGAGAGACGTCGTTTTTTCGGCGTCGGGAAGTAAGCGTCCTTACAGCTCCGCCACCAAAGAGATTTGGTAGTGGACTCAGAGTCGACGGATTAGCGGTGGCAACCGCTAATTGTGCAATGCGCAGCGGGAAGTGAGCGTGCCTACAGCTCCGGTACCTATCTGGAGGGTACTATACGTGCACCCGGGGCGGCTCACGGGCGACGGGCGCAGTGGCGTGCCCTTCAGATCTTTGTTATTAAAAGCTCTAGAGTGACCATGTACCATACTATATTTTATTGAAAGACCTTTTAAATCTATTTGTGCAATATGGAAATTAAAAAATAAGCATGTGTGACATCGCGCTACGAGCTACTCACCTCCCTTCTGTCAACATGATTCATCCAATTTTGTATTCTCCATGACCCACGTCTTTTAGAACTTTCTTTCTTAATATGATCGTAATTCTGCGTCACCAATTATTCCTTTGTACGTATTATAGTAGTAGTACATAGCACAACATGTAGCACTATATCATCATATATAATATATATATATATATATATATATACACCGAGCCCTATACCCGGGTGGTCGCTTACAGATTACGGGGTGTGCTTATGCTCTTCGGTAGCACAGCGATAATATTCACTATGGGCGCTTGATGAAGAGGTTCCATATTCTTATTTGAGTCAATTTATGAAAAAATATTTTTAAGTTGGTCCTGGTCAGGGTATTCTGGGTACTGCCTTCAGAATTATCGTTACTCTGGTACTCATAGTACAGGAAACTCCCTAGTTTGGGACCAGAAATCTGAAGTGATTGTCTGGCATTTTTTCCCATACACACACACACACATACAATACATCTTTTTGGCATAGCTTCCAATAAAAAAGAATCTAACAGAGAGACGGTCGACAAGAACGCTATAAGTTGTATAAACATATTTCCACTACATCGGGGAGTATGCTTACATTTTGAACAATTGTAAAATCTAGTCCCCGTATACTACCTACGTAAGGTGGCGTGCGGACGCTTCGGGCTTCGCCCTCCGCTAGACCTCGGCCTACGGCCTCGGCACTTGTGACTTTAAAAAAATTAACATAGCTCTTTAATGGCGGTCATATTGATCAATGGCAGAAAGTAAATTTTGACTGAAAATTATTATTAAACACCCATAGAGGTCCCCACATGCCGATTTTCAGCTGAAATAGAGCAAATTTACATGTGCCGCCAAAAAGTTTGTATGGCAGACATATTGAAAAATAGCGAAAAATAAATTTTCACCGCAAATTATTATCAAGCGCTCCTATAGACCCCCATATGCCAATTTTCAAAGGGATCAGCAATTTTTGTTCTGCCGCCAACGAACGCTTCTATGACGGCCATATTTGAAAATGGCGAAAAACAAATTTTGAGCATAAATTAATATCCGGCATTTCTAGTGGCCTTCACATGCCAATTTTCAGTCGAATCAAAGCAAATCTCTTTCGGCAGCTATTTTTAACGAAAAAAACACTTATATGGCAGCCATATTAAAAAATGGCGAAAATAAATTTTTGACCCCAAATTATGATTAAGAACTCCTAAAGACCCTCGCATGCCAATTTTCGGATCGAAGCAAGTTTTTCTTCGGCTGCCACTTGCAAATAGCCATCTTGGATTTTTTTAACCCAGGCAGTTGACCAGTGTTACCCTCTATGACATTCCTTCAAGCACCTCCTACCTATCTCTAATAGTTTCCGTAATAGGAGGCTTTGAAATTTGTATAGCGACCATCTTGTTTATTTGAATTTCGAAAATTTTTTACTTCCCACGGAAATTGACCAGGGTGTATCTCATAAAAATGCACAAATATCCCCCCCCGTGTACTATAGTTTCTGCAGGCCGTTAATCACTTGTTTACATTTTCCACATTCATGTCTTTTCATATTTGATGCCTTGGAGCCTATCCGCGTACAACGGTATAAAAATCTTTTTTCTACCATATCGGGAAGTATGCTTTCTATTTTTCTAAATGAGTCTAGACTTGTAGCTATCTATACATATATAGATATATAATTATATAATAGTTCAGCCTCTTGAAATTTCACAATAACGGATTTATTTTTTGGGTCGAAATTGCTTTATTTGCTTTATCAAACATACACTATATAAAAGTCACAGATGACTGATATGGGACACGTAACGTTGGAATATTTGAAAAATCAAATTACGCGATATAGGTCCAAGATTTTTTTTTCCGAAATCCGACTATACTTAAGTAACTTTAATTTTGGACAATATTTATTAAGATCCAAGTACATATTTATATTGAATGAAAATATGATATTTACTTAATACCTTTATCTAGATATCTTTATTTAAACTGTTAGTCAGTAATCATTACCTAATTTCACCGATAATTATTGCTACGCATTTCATTTCAAATAGTAATTTACACACGAAAAAAATTCTTTCTGTGAAATCGTTTATAACCCAGTCTTTACGAATAAAGACCTCTTATAAGCTAATTAAGAATTAGGTTTTATCACTGTTGTTCTACTATCCGATTTTCAGGCGAATATTTCTTAAATGCCTTTATCACAAACAAGTTGATAAATTCATAATCAAACCTATATTGAAAACAAAATAAAAGGAAACGCGATATTTGTTAGGTGTAATACAAAACAAAGTACGTCTACTGGGTGCCTCAATATTCAACCTATATGAATAGAGGTAGCTGTTTTGTGAATAAAACAGCTGATTTAAGTTTGTATTGAGAAATCGTAAATATGTGGATTCCCAAAAATTGTCACCAAATGTTCATTTGAAACAATTTGAAACAAACTATTAAATATTACAAAACAAAAAAAAAATATATAAAAAACGTGCAATTTAACTGGAAGAAAACCTAGAAAAAATTGTATTTTCTTGAACAGCATTGTTATAATGAACAGATTACAGTCAATCTTCTAAACAAAAATACACAAATTGAATCTTTGAATGTGGTTATTAACCTGTTTCCAGGTAGAGCCATAAAATAAAAATTAACTTACCTCAACCCCAATCCAATCTTGTCTTTGAATAGCAATGGTGTAGTAAATCCATTTTTTTGCAGGTAAGAAACAGTGAGATCAGCTCCATGCATTTCTAGTATGGAGCCAGAGTGTTCAAAGCGGGCACTCTCCAGCTTGTCAGCCAGAGAGAACCCACGGCCTCCCTCTGCTTCATCGTCCCCAAGAGCCCATTCATCAGAATATAGTTTGCGCTGCTTGCGTTCTCGCTGTTAACAAATATATAAACACAGTGTTTATCTACAACATGGGAGTATTTATCTATGGAGTGTGAAAATGCTGATATTACAATATTTATAAAACTTTACAATTTTATGTAGTAAGTGTCCTGAATAATAAACAAGTTTTATGCACTCACTATTATGTCAAAACTAAAATGCTCTAATAAATTTTTACCTTAAATTGTAGCATTACAAGGGCGTGAAATATATGTATTATTGTCATACTAATGAGTGTGTGCAACATTTCTTATAAATGCAATCTATTTATTATAATAGCCAATAATTAAAGCTTATTTTTCTTATGAAAATCTGACAAGTAAAATTACATGTTGACTTTGTGTTCTAATTAGGTAATAATAATTATTAATAAGTATGATATAATGAACATGTGTACGGATGAACCTGCTACCATATGCAATAGCATGACAGCTGGTGCATACTGCAATTGCAATGCATAGTAAAGAGATCAAGTTATTTATAGTCCTGTTGAAGGATTGGCCTCCCCATTGATATAATATTGAATAATGTTGCAACATATTTCAGTACAAAAGTCTTCCTCCCAGGGACATTACAGTAAATATAAGTGAAACTGAAACCCAAAACTGTGCTAGAGAAACTTTCACTTTTTGTGAAAGAGTCTGTCACAACTTTTTTAACCTGATAAATATTTCTAAAAACCTCATTTAAAGAAAATAACATACATAGTATATTATAAGCTTATGTATCAATATAAAGTAATTTATTTTTTTACCAAGGCCATTGAAATGCGACCAAAGTGAAGCGGCATTCTTATAACTTATAACAATAAAACTTTAGATGCGAGGGTTGTTTGCCTTCGCAGTGTCAAACAAAGAACTCTGTTGATACGAAGAACGTGTCGAATATTATAATCAATTTTACGTATAGTTTGGCCAACTAGTAATCGCACAGCGAACAAAACATTAGTCGTCGTGTAATAAAGCAGATTACGAGGCTCGACGTGTGGTCGCAGCGACGAGCGTCCACCGCGCACGCCCCGGGCCTGTCCTCTCCGCCAGCCCGCGGGAGGGAAACGCCTTTCGTCCCTACCGGAGGCCCATTATGCCTAGCGGCTGTCGTCGCCGCTGCGCGTCTCTATGCCTCTCTCAAACCGATGCCGGTTCTTCGCAGTGCTGCGATCTCCGGAACTATTATAGATTTTGACACCTCCTCGCATGCGCGAATGCATACGGCCGCCGCGTTTCAAACTCGGTCGAGGCATGATCGCAAAAAACCCAAGTCCGATGACCTACGATGATCATCATCAATGATGAACATTTAGTTTCAAACACGACAGCGTCCATATTCCGACGACTTTAGCGAATCGATACACGATGCAGCGATGCACCATTTCATGTTTACGTGATCCCAGATAAAGCCACCATGGCGTCACCCGGGACTAAATACGTAAAAATGTAACCATAAACACTTACCAGCTGCCTTGGAACTTGTTTTTTGTTGTTCAGCAGTGTTTCCGACATGTTTCTGTTAGTCAGAAACACTGCGCCACGAATTTAACACTATTTTACGTAAATATTTTACACGGAGCACGAGAAAAAGTAACGCAATCCACCATTTGCAACAGTTCACACTGCTGCCAACAACGCGGCGAGCAATCACTCCGGTAATTTACTTGAAGTTGGCAGCGCGGAAAACGTTCTATTGGTTTATTTATGAAATGCGATGGTGGGAACTTTTAAAACATCGTCATTCTATCGTAAACATATCTTGCGGAACAAAATTATTGATATTATAAATCAAAATCAAATGTTGTAAATGTTGTAAACTAATAAAAGGTATTGAATATAAACGGCTGTAACTTTAAGAAGAATGATTTGTGGTTGAATGGGAACTCATCATCAGAATTCGATTATTTATTTAATTTTCTAAGTGATTGTTTGTCTGTCAGTTCTCCGACAAGAAGTTAAATAAATAAATAAATAAATAAATAGTTACAGAAATATCGATTTACAAATACAGTTCTAAAGGCGCAAAATTGTATGAAAAAATTAAAAATTATTTTTTGACAGATTTACGTAAAGCCATTGGAGATTGGAAATAGCAGTATTAAAGAAAAATAATTGAATTATATTATGATTATATTACAATAAAATTGACAATCGCCTTTCCATTTACTGTTAATAGAGCTTAAACAAATAAAATAAATAACACTATACAGAAAGGTTAAAATTAAGTAAATAAATTAAGTAAACAGTTCTAACACTAAATATTTTTTTATCAAATAAAAATAACAATAACCTAAGATAATCTTTGTGAATATTTAATGATGCAATATTAAATTAGAGCGTGACAGTGCATTTTGAAGATTTTTCTGCCCGGCCCGTATTGCATAGAGAGGGAGGTATCATGAAAGGGTGGACATCCCAGCTCCCTCACCCCCTCCCAAACACCTTTCCCTTACTTAAATAACTTCGATCAGAACTCTATCTGAATATAATATGTTCCGTACAGCATTTTGTTTGATGTTATTTCTTTTCAGAGCATGATCACCATTGGATTAACTAGATATTTCTTTTCGTTGCCTAGTGTTTTTTTACAACAACTGAATTCTTTTCTTGTACAGTATTATGCCTAAGGCCTTGTGCCGTGATGTAGCACTGACAGCAAACACAAAATAAATAGCAAATAGAAGCTATCAAGTGGTGTTGCCAAGTTAGTGTTTTCGCCCCTAAATATGGGGAAATTGTTACTTGAGTAGTTTTTTAAATACTCGGATATTTTTTAACTTATTTACTTGGACAGTATGTTATTTTACATGTAGTAATGATTGATGTGGCAGGTAAATAAAGAAATTGTTATTGATTGTTGTATTATGAGGTTTCGGGTATTTATAAGTTAGGCTGACTACTACTGAACCGTGGCAATGTTGACATACAGCTATATGTATATGTAGCTCATAAGCTGTCCAAAGCGGAATGGACTCTACAATCGTAATTTTATTTGCCATTATATTTTAAGCGCCTTATTAAATGAAAAAGTGTGTCGAAGTGTCAATTACCAAACAAGAACTTTTTGCTCTAATATTTCTATAAGGTTATACTTACGTTCTAATTTACTATATTTTCCTGACCGGGACTTTATACGTATTATTTAAGTTTATTTAGCCTTATTGCGATTGAGTTTTACAATCCTTCGCTTCTTAGAAAATTATTTTTTCAAGACGTCTTGTCACGTGGTTAAAATTGTTGAATTGCCTGTCTAATGGTCGTATTCCAGAACTCTACTCAGTGCTCAAGTCATGACTTGAGTATTATTTGAAGCACTGGAAATCATACTCAAGTCCTTGCCATTAGAGTCGTATTTCCAGTGTGTGACAGCATACTCAAGTCCTGACTTGCGAATTGAGTAGAGTTCTGTCTATGCTCAAGTCAGGATTTGAGCAGACTTGAGTATGATTTCAAGCACTGGAAATACGACCCTAATGGCGAGGACTTGAGTATGATTTTCAGTGCTCACTGCAATACTCAAGTCCTGACTTGAGTATTGAGTAGAGTTCCGGAATACGACCCTTAGGGTCGTATTCTAGAACACTATTAAATGCTCAAGTCAGGATTGCACTGGCAACACAAGCACTGGAAATACGACCCTAATGGCAGGGACTTGAGTATGATTTCGAGTGCTTTAAACCATACTCAAACCCTGACTTGAGCATTGAGTAGAGTTCTAGAATACGATCCTAAGGGTCGTATTCTAGAACTGTACTCAATGCTCAAGTCAGGATTTGAGCAGACTTGAGTATGATTTCAAACACTGGAAATACGACCCTAAAGGCAAGGACTTGAGTATGATTTCTAGTGCTATAAATCATACTCAAGTCCTGACTTGAGCATTGAGTAGAGTTCTGGAATACGACTCTTAGAGTCGTATTCTAGAACTCTACTTAATGCTCAAGTCAGGATTTGAGTATGGTTTAAACCACTCGAAATCATACTCAAGTCCTTGCCATTAGGGTCCTATTTCCAGAGCTTGAAATCATACTCAAGTCTGCTAAAGTCCTGACTTGAGCATTGAGTAGAGTTCTGGAATACGACCCTTAGTTTTACATACAAACGATGTTGTCAGTAATGTAAAATAATTTAAGACCCACTTTAAAAATTAAGTTTTGAGTAAATAGTAGTTTTGTCCCCAATAGCCCCGATTACGTACATCATGAACATAGGTACCTATAGAACGCTCTGGATTTGATTGTCGCCAGTGAGCTGGCGGTGATTTTTTTTTTAATATGCCCAGTAGGTATAGTTTTTCTATTATCATTAGTTTGTTACCGTAAAATCTGCATGTCGGAGAAAACAGTTAAATTCTCAAGACATTACGCCTGGTGCAGGACAATACCTTTAATCTTCTCCCAAGAAGAAAGCAGTGTTTAGCAGTATAATGAAAAAAAATCAATACAAGTGCAGCTATTTTCAATGATTTAACATTCACTGGGTTCGCGGAGTAACAAAATAATTTCCTTCCATTTTTATTAGCATGGATTTCCGCAAAGTAACGCCTGAATATATTAATAACTACAGGCCTTAATAAACGCAGAGCAACGCGTAATGGCTGTCTGATTTCGGGAGTGGACGCCATTAGCAACTCATTAACTTTACTGCAATCGCCACTTCACCTGACAAGCATGGCGATTATGGCAAATCACCTTGGTTTTTCATAAAGATATAGAGGCAACAGTAGACTATTACAAACTCAAAATAAATAGGTTCTTCGTATCGTATCGGTGGCAAATACTGTGTGCTTATCATCGTGGTGAAATGGTTTGCCAATCGCAAGTTGTTGCCCCGGGTGCGTCAGGCATACAGAAAAGGAATGATATGTCATATATATAATATATATTTCATAGGTAAACAAATTAGATTTGAAATCGTCACATTGATTAAACTCTACTACTTCTTCGTAAGGCTGATTCCCTTGAGAAGAATGAGTAATTCTTAATAACAGCAGAGTGAAAGAGTACGTCCAGGAAATTACTGCCACCTTACCCATTTCTGCCGCCAAGCAGTAATGTCAGCATTACTGTGTTCCGTTTTGAAGGGTTGGGGTGCTGGTGAAATTACAGGCACACGGGACTTGTCAGCTTATGTCTCAGGGTGACGGGTGGCAGTACCCTTCAGATTTTTGCGATTTAAAGCTCGGTGTGACACTGCAACTGTTACGGATAGGCGTGTGGCTTACCATCAGGCGCACGACTCATTCATCTCGTCGCTTGATACTTAAAAAAACTGCCACTACCTATTTCTACCGCCAAGTAATATAAGCATTACTGTGTTCCGATTTTAAAGGGTAGGGGTGCAGCTCTGAGTGGTGTTGCTTTCCATCAGGTGCCCGACTTGTTCGTTCTGTCACTAGGTATCATAAAAAAAGGAAGAAGAAGGTACCAAGAATTGCTCTTTGTAAACAGACATTTGTGTACATTTATCATTTACAATATTTATTTTAAGCATGGTAATAGATCAAGACAATCTGCAAGCGCTAAACGGGTCACTACCATGGATTTTTGTACGAGTACCTGCGAATTGTACCTTTACGTTAGTTTTGTTTCATTACAGTTTGACACCTCGTAAAAGGCAAATTTTGAATCACTTGGAATCTTATTACAGTTTCTTTTATATCACTATTTTTCATTTAAAAAAAGACCATTATAGGAAATGAAACTATTTTTCCAGGTTTAAATCGCATATATTTGCTTTTTTTTTTCAAACAAACCAACGTTTCGGGCTCTTTACATCCCGTTGTCGCGGTTGACTGAAGTGTAAAGTCATCAACCAATTACGTCTAATATTAATGCAAACCACCCTATTTTTTCACTATAGTTACAAAAGTTAGTAATTAAATACCTTATTTTTAATTTTACAAAGAACATTTAAATTAAAATTACAGAGACCTTATAAAAATGACAATATTTCAGCTCGTAATTGTGCTCATGACAACTAAACTTACATAGGAAACGCGTAGACGCCTTTCAACGGACTTCAAAAAAGGAGAAGGTTCATTGGACTGTATGTTTTTCTTATTTTTATATGTTTGTTATGTATGATAATTTTTGATGACGGCATTTGTGAACCGATTTTGATGATTCTTTTTTTGTTGGAACATCAGATGTGGTCCCATTTAAATTTGAAATAAATATTACACCTCCAAGGTTGGCAAACTAGGGTATGAATGACTTTTAAGGTCGGTTTTTTAGTACTCTGTACTGTCTTTTTTTAATTTTTTTGCACGAAAATAAAATCCGGTGAATTATTAAGTCATTGTTATTTATATTGTTTGTAATATAGTTTTGCGAGGTTGTAAGTACTATAAGTAACCCAGTATATAAGTAGTTATTAATTTGTAATACCTAGGTACTACTATTCCCGAACTTATCTGCCTTAAAAAGTATGAATAATACGATTATCTCACAAATTGCTATGTTGACTTATAGTGTCCCAAATAAAGGTGCCTTATCCCAGCGTGAGCATAATGGAGTTTTTAAAATTGAATTAATGACGTAAAAAGTCGTTCATTAGTCGGTCCACCATTTAAAGTTGCAAGATTGTTTTAGTATCCACTATTGTTCCAACGACACCATTTTTCAGTTTTAACAAACACAGCAACTGGCTTAAATCTAATTGCACGCAGAAAACGTTGTTATCGATTCTAGTCGCATAATTCTGCAATTAGTCGCTAGTTATTTCCAGTTATTTCATTTATAGAAACCGTTCTGTAGAAAAACCATTTCACATAATTATGATTTATTTAATGTATAAAAAAATAAATAATAACTATGTGAAATGGTATTTCTACAGAACTGTTCCATTTTTTAAATTAAATTTAATTAATCGAATATACCCTATATGTGGCCGGTAGAGTTCTCCATATCCGCTAGATTTTTTGAGTTTGCAAAAATATTAAATATATCACACTAAACGGTTTTTTATTTACTATACTAAAATGAATAACTTTTAAACCACCAATTTCTGTACCCCAATAGTCAAATCGATTGATAATACTCATCCCTACCTACTCATTTCGTTGACTGTCACTTCCGGGCCACCTTGTTTAAAACACGCGCCAAAATATTTTACATATTTTTTTCGTACTGCTCTCACCGAACCCTAATTCTTCGACACAGTTTTGGACTACTTTCGTCGATGTATTTTTTACATCACTTTATTGAAACAGTGAAAATTGCATAAAATATTCCCATACAACTTGTCACAATGAACGAAAAGATTTTTCATCTACAGAAATATATTTATAAAAACAAAAATTAACTGCTAATCAACGAGTGTATGATATATGTATGTATTTGCTATTCTAAATATTTCGAGTTCTTAGGTTTTGGTGACTGTTACACATAGGAAATGAAACTATTTTTCCGGATTTAAATGGCGTATATTCTTTCGGACCCTTAACAAGTCCCATGGTCACATTGCCATGCTTGGTTTGCTTAAAAAACAAATATACGCGATTTAAATCCAGAAAAATAGTTTCATTTCGTGATTTCGAAATATTATTATATAAACCACAACTGATTTCGTAACAAACAACCAGGAACCTTATTAAAGATGAAGTGGAATAGACGGTTAACCGTCTATTCACTTCATCATCAGAACACATATTCGATGAAATCGAAGCTAAAGTCCACGTCGCTTCACTAAAATTAAAAAATAAAAGAGTCCAGGAAGTATTGCATTTTTTTGTTTATGGTGATACGTCAATAATTACGAAACCTCGGAGGCATGTATATGTCAAAAGTTAAATAAATGTTTGGCCGGATCGGATATATTTTATACCTTTAAACTTTGAATATTTGTGTACATAAGTTACTTTAGCAGCCAAAATTAAAACACAGTATAAGCATTTGTATTTGGTTTAGTCATTACGTTGGAAAATTTAGAATAAAGTTTGATTTTGTTTGTCTAATTAAATGAATAAAACGACTAATATTTTCAGTGTCAGTAAAGTTCCACTATCCACTAATTGAAATGCCTAGTAAGGCGCTTTAACTTCTTAAAAACCTAGCCAGTATCAAATACTTGCTAGGTTTTGAATATGTTAAAATATAAGGATTTGGACAGGTCTCGAACCAGACTAGGAACTCCTAGTAAGCCCTAGTAAAGCAAGTGCTTTACTAGGTTTTAAGGCTTCAAAATCTCTGATAAATTGTAGAATTTTGAAGCGACTGTCACCGCGATTAGACGAGTAGTTACTATAGGAGTAGTATTGGAAAAATTATTTTCAAAAAGTTTGTCTCTTACTAGGTTTTGCTCTGGAGCAGGTTGATCTGAGCAAAAATTCAATTAATTTTATTTAAAAATACTTTACAAAAAAGATTTAAAGAACTTATTTTCTGAAAAGGAAATGTTAAAAAAGATTATTAATGGAAAATTATATTTTTATTTTTATAACACTGACTTAATTGGATAGGTTAGAATATAATTATTTATTGTGATAATTTACTATTTTGTATTAAGTTTTATTGCATAATTCTAGAGGACCTATAATTAAGTATCACAGATTTCACAATTGTCACAATGTACCCCAAAATATGCAATATTTAATAATGATAATAATAATAATAACAGCGTAGGAAACGGCGGTTTAGGAAGGAAAAGATGTATTATTATAGAGGAAAAACAGACAGTAAAAAACAGCAGAAGAAGAAGAATAGAGTCAAGAAGAGGACATAGAGACAAAGAGCTAAACATAGACTAATTACACAGAATTACACATTCAAAAACTATAAAGAGGGTCTGTCCTCGACAATGCTGATTCATAGTTTTGTCTCTTTAGTTTTTGATTAAATACGACAAGCAATGAGAAAACGAAATAAACACGAAGAAAAATCATTGGGAAAATGATTTTGTCTGTGACTTTTTTTGGGATAGACATTTGACACGGTTGGATACAAACACATGGCACGACATTGCTATCAGTAGCATGTTATTAAGGCATTAATCAAGGTACATTTCGCACCCCTCATGGAAGAATGGCTTAAGTGGAGTTACGTTGAACATGTTTATTGCTCCATTAAATCTGAAAAATATAACCCACATCCTCTCCAATTCTTGTAACTCTGTCTACAATATTTGTCGATAGAATTACAAGAATTGGGTAGGGTGTGGGTTATATTTTTCTGTATCTAATGGAGCAATCAACGTTTTTGATGTAACTCCACATATGCCATTCTTCCATGACGGGAGCCATTTATTTATAATTAATTTATTATTATCACTTCAAACCTGATAACAAAATATACTATTCACTCCGTGGTCAGATTGACAACAGTCATCCGTTTCACTTTGACGGTGCATCATTTACGTATTTGACAAGCAATAAACAATAAGACATTCTTACAATTTAAATAAGTAGATAAACACTAAAACATATCAGAATCTCGTAAACTAATCCTATAATAATTCAAAACAGGATCCTTAATAAGGCATTCACTGTCCACAATCCCATTATATTCCAAAAACTCAGTTTGTCCCGTCAACCAATCTAAATACAACTTTAAATATCTGTCTCCAGGATCCAAATCCGTATGTCCCAAACAAAATATCCTATAAGCGTCCTCCCCATACTTTCCTATCCCGTATAAATCGCTTGCTCGACGCCATTTGGAAGAAACAAACTGGTAACTTAATTTCCAAATCATACTTCCACGCTTCCTTAATCCCAAATTATCAAAAAATCTTTCTAACGAAGTTGGTTTTTCGTTTAAAACATCGTACGGAGTCGGGTATTCCTCGAAGAAACTTTTGATGTAGCGCCTAGCTGTTCTATAAGACGTTTTTGTTAAAAATATTGTTGCTATTAACATTGCCCAGGGGTTAGAAGAAAACACTTCTTCTACTACACAGTGAGGTGATGAGGGCATGTCTCTAGGAGTTATATTGTAAAAGGGCTGTATTTTCAATATTTCCAGTTCTTCTATAGTTAACTGTGATAGATGTAGTTCGTCTTCTATAGAGTTTTGGCTTAAATCTTGTGAAGAGTTGTCTGTTGATGGGGTTGGCGATCTTGGAATACGATTTGGATTTATTTTCTCGCATTGGCTTTCTTGTGAAAAGAATCTGCTGATGCAAACACTTTCCTCCATGTTTACTTCAACCTGAAACAAGATGCATTTGTGTTATTATTTAAAGTCGCTGTCTAATCTACGCATCGTCTATGGGGATAAAGTTGTATACTGATCCAAAACTTAAGCTGATAATCAATTGTTAATCAACATGATCATAGTTTTGAGAAAATGGCGCCTAAAGATTTTTTTCGTGGTTTGGTGGAATGGGTTTACTTATGTCAACTGTTTATGTGTTTTTTATATATTTGGAAGTTTCAAATCACTTAGTTTACGTCTGCAAGATGTAGACGATGCGATAAGCTACAATTTGGCATTAAAATCTAATTTTCGTAGGTTATCACGGTATTGCTTATCAAGATACAAATTGTCATTCGCCCAGTTTAAAATAAACTCGTATAGAACGTTATAATTTAAACGAAATGAACAATTTTATAGTCATACACACGCCAGCACATCAAGCTACACATTGACGTATCTTGTTCCGTTGCACTTGAAGGCGATTTTCGAACAAAAATGTGTAGTCTAATGTGCCGTTGTCCGTACATACATCTAGTTCAGACCTACCGTATTTATTACATTACAGAGTTTATAAAATTTAAGAGGTCCATAATTGAGAAATAGACGCAGTAGTGGTGTAATCCAGATTCAATTTTTTTTCTACAGTACCAATTACTTCAAATGATAAAAATATCTAATTGTTTTATATTTGGATGCTATTTTCATGGAAAAAAATTAATAATTAAATATTTTTATATGTACGTATAAGTAAAGTTTTAATGATTATTTCATTTAGAACAGAATAGAATCTAATTTTGTATATCGCTTAACGTGTTCTAAATTCATATAAAATTAAAACTAACTTTTTTATATAATATCAAGAGACGGGGCGAACAAGTCGTGTGCTTGCTGGTAAGTTACACGCCTGTTTAAAACAGTTGCAGTGCCACTCAGAGCTTTAAATCGCAAATATCTAAGGGGCACTGTAACCACGACAATCACCAGGGTGTCTCAGGCATAAGTTGACAAGTCCTATGTGCCTGTAATTACGGAACGTAGTAATTCTCACATTACTGCTACGTCTCCGTGGCAGTTCAGCATGGTAACCGTACTGCTACGGAGGCAGTGATGTCCTGTACTTAAAAAGTAGATGCATACATTCAATTTTTTTTTCTCATTTCTGTGGGCTTTTTATAGGGAGATTACATAAACATTTACTATTAAAAAAACACGATCGGGTAATATGAAGACAACATTCGGAAGAAATATAATGTATTTTTAATTATTAAATTTTTTCTTTAAATAACGACTAGATCAGATAGATACTAAAAAAGGAAATAAAACCGCTTATTCCCAGTTGTCACCACTGGCTTTGTTCCCAATGGTGACAAGTGGGAAAAAAATCCCATATGTGACAAACGGGATAAATTTTTTTTAAATTTATTGCTGGCCATGGAAACAAAGTCCTTCAGCCGAAAACATAAAAGTAATTATTAAGGAAAATTATGCTTATTATCTAATTATAAGTAATCACATTAAATTTTTTCTATAGTGCTAAAAATAAATCTAAAAATTGGTGAAAAGTAAACTGTATGGGATAATAAGTCTTGTATGTGGCGGGGAACACTTAACGAGTTTTCGTCCGATATGTCACTTAATTCAATGACAAGTATCAACCGCTGCATACCAAAAGCTTCACAGTTAAAAATTATATGAGCAATATCAGCATTGGTATTGGAACAATAATTACATTTCGAGCTAGTCACAATCTTTAGTCTATTAAGATGGGCTGGAACCAAGCAATGACCGAATCGCAGGCGATTAATAACAGCTATGAATTTTCTGCCGCAGTACTCGAATTTGTTATACCAGGGTTCTATTGGTATGTCTTTTTGTATTTCTGCATACCACTTTCCTTTACTTTCCTTAGTTTTATCCCAATATTGCTGCCACATTCTTCGTTTGTTTCTTTTAAATAGCTGGTAAAAATCAGTAAATGGTACTTTTAAAATTTCCGTATGATCCTCATCGTGGTCTTGCCGAGTTGCCAAATCCACAACCTCACTTCCGCTTATTCCACTATGTGAAGGTACCCATACAAATTCTATGTGTTTAGTTTGTCTTAAAATTTCCAATATATGTTTAATTTCATATACAATATAATTCAATTTAAATGCAAAGTGACCATTGCACAAACTTGTTACGACACTCTTTGAATCACTTACTATTAAAATATTTACATTATTTACATGGCTTTGTACAAATTTTAAAGCAGCTAATATGGCATAACTTTCAGCAGTAAAAACACTACAGTTATTTCCTAACTTAAGACATTTAGAAAAGTGTTTTTGAGGGTCATAAAAAGCTGCTTTAACACTGTCCAAACATTTAGAACCATCCGTGTAGATGGTATAGAAATTGGATTTACTACTCAAGAATTCTAGAAAATCGAACTTATTTTTTACACTATCTAAATTACAATTAATATCCAGAAAATTGAGCAAAGAAAAGTATGGACATTGGTAAACTGGCCACTTATCAGAGGTATTAATGTTTCTAGATTTATATTTAACATAAGTCATAATATATGGAATTTCAGCCAAAACCAGGGAAAGAAGTGTGTCAGCCGAAATATCAGTGATATCAACAGACTGAGACACAGCTGAAGGATATAAAAACTTGTTAAGGACTACACTATTATTTGAAGACAACTCCTTCAGACAAAATTTCTCAGCCAATTGCAAGCGGCGCAATGACAATGGAGGTATGCAATTTTCAATTTCCATAGAATTGATGGGAGTAGAGCACATAGCCCCACTAATTATCCTTAAACCCATGTTTTGTATCACATCAAGTTTTCTCAATAAAGTGTTGCTTGCATTCATATAAGCAAGGCTACTATAATCAAAATGACTTCTGACAATACTTTTATACAGCATATTTAATGTTTTAGGGTCAGAACCCCAAAAGGTTCCTGCCAAACACCTTAACGCGTTAATACTTTCATGGCATTTTGGCAAACATAGTTAATATGTAAATTAAATTTCAATTTATCATCTATTATTACACCTAGGAATTTATGATGACTAACAATAGGAATGACATTGCCGTTATAACTAAGTTGGACAGAAGGTGCAGCTAATGGATTAGTACTAAACACTAAAACTGAACTTTTTTCAGAACTAATTTCCAATTTTAAAATATTGCTATAATAATGTTCTAAATTGACTCAACGCTGTATTCATATTACTAACAGCCATACTTAAGTTTTGATTTTCACTGTATAAAAGTAAGTCATCTGCAAATTGCAAGATTTTAATTTGTGAAGTATCTAGAATATAATCAAGGATTTGAGATGTGTACATATTATAGTAGAGATTATCACCTCTAACACTAACACTAACACTCACACTAACATTAACACTATCAACACTATCGTGTTGCACCCTGCAGTCCCTTTAGTTACAATCTTAGGTCCATGTAATCTGTTGTTAAACTTAACATATAAAGTCCTATTGGACAAAAATTTTAATATCCATGTTAATGTTTTACTTGGTACACTCAAGATGTGCAACACATTAATTAGGCATTCAATATTTACATTGTCGAAAGCACCTTTCAAATCTAAGAAGACACACACAACATTAGAATGACTGAGCTTTGCTTTTTTAATATCCGATATAAATGATACAAAGCTTTCGGAGCAACTCCTTCATATTCTGAATCCAAATTGTATGTTTGGTAACTTACCCTGTGATTCAGTAAAGTAATCTAATCGTAATTTCAACATATTTTCAAAGAGTTTACCTAAACATGAAGATAAGGAAATGGGTCTATATGATGAAGCACTATTCACAGGTTTATTTGGTTTTTATATGGGAATAACACATTGGGTTTTTCATGACTCTGGTATAACTAGATCATTCCAAAGTTTATTGTAAATATCCAGCAATATCTTGATGGCATTTAAATGTAAATTTTTTATAATCATGTATGGTATATTGTCCATTCCTGGTGTTGTATCTTTCCTACTCCTAAGTGAAACTAGAAACTCATTCAGTGTAAAAGGTTCATTAAGAAAAGAATTACTGCTACTTTCCACAGACTGGTTCAAAATATCATTAATTTTGTCTTCATCCAATAGCGATGAGTCTGCCAATTTGTCTAGGAAACTTGGTACCCACTCATCATTTAGATGTCTGTTTTGCGAACTGCCTATCCTTTTAAATCTCTTAATATATCTCCATATTCTAGTAACAGGTGTCATTCTATTAAAACTGCTACATAGTTCTTGCCATGATTTAATACGTTCTTCCTTAAGTATTCTTTTTTTTAGCATCAAGTCTCTTATAATTTATGAAGTTAGGAATAGTTGGTGAATTTTTATATTCTTTTAAAGCTTGTTTAGAAAGTTTAACAGCATTAGCACAAGTTTCATTCCACCACGGAGCTGGTTTTCTTAACGTTTGCAAAGTTTGTTTTGGTTTTTGCTTAGGGACAGTTTCATTTCTAATATCATACAAAATATGTACAAAATTATACAAATCAAGAGGCTGACCGTTAATTGTATTTAAGTGGCAAAATTTGTTTTCAGATAAAGAATTAAACTTTGACCAATCTGCCTGTCTATAAACATACTTTTCTTCCACAGAACGAACCTCATACACCGAAGGACACACGTTGACATCTACCTGAGTTGGATAATGACAGCTGCCCATTGGATCATCGTGGACATGCCATTCACAAAGTGGAGCTATTACCGGACTAACAAATGATATATCAATAGCAGATGCATTTTTATTTGGATACTGGATAGTTGTTGGACTACCATCATTCAAAACCACAAAATCAAATTCATCTATGACATTGTAAAGGGCATTCCCTCTACTGTCACTAGTCTGACAACCAAACAGCAAATGATGTGCATTGAAGTCTCCCATGATGAGACATGGTTGAGGAGTATTCCGTAACAGTTTTTTCATTTTACTGGAATCAAACCTTCCACTATTCGGTGGACAATATACACATAAAACATACAATTTCCCTAAGGATGACTCCATTGAGATACAAATATTCTGAATCGATTCATAAAAAGAGGTATTTACAATGTCATATTTTAAGTTTTGTTTGATTATTACTCCAACGCCATTATGTAAATTTTTTGAATTTTTATATATGTAATTGTAAGTTGGAAACCGAGGAATATTGCTACTACTTTTAAGCCAAGTTTCATTTATCAAACAAATGTCTATATCTTGATCAGTAAGAAATTTAGTCAGTAAGGCTGTTTTACTCTGCAAGCTCTGTATGTTATACTGTGCTATATGTAAAAATTTATCCATGAATTAAATTAGCTAATTTAATTCAATTCAAAAAACAAAATTTCTTTTATTCTAGCATTTGTAATGGTCACATTAACTTTACTGTTGCCTAAAGTAACAAGAGTTTTCACCAACGCATTAATTACTATATCATTGCTGACGATCAGTTCAGCATTGAGTGCCCTATCAGGTTTATTTACATTATCATTTGTATGGGGTGGAGGCTGAGTGTTGTTGCGTAGTGGAGGAAATGACTTATTATTGAGAGTGTATGACATACCCATAACATCGGCATAGGATCGGTTGATGTATTTATTTTTCTTTTCTTCAACTTTTTTCTGCTTCACCGGACAATTTCTGGAGATGGCCAGGTGATTTCCGCTGCAGTTAATACACACAATCCCTTCCACATCACAATCTCGAAAAGAGTGTTGACCGGCACACGACGAGCACATCTGCTGGCCTCTGCATACTTTAGCAGAGTGGTTGAACTTCAGGCACTTGTAGCACTGTAAAACTGGTGGAATGTACGTATGCACAGGATATCTGAACAACTGTAAGTATGCATACTGCGGTAGTACCGTGGCCGCAAAGGTCACCGCGATGGTGCCCAGCGGGGTAAGTTTCCCGTCTACTTTACGCATAAAGCGCTTCACTGATATTATTTCTTGGTCACACGACATATTCTTGTAAATATCTTCATTTGACATGTTGGTGTCTTATTATTCCAGTAACTTCAGTTAGGAACGCTGGTATAAAAGCTTTCAGTTTATGCCGGTTTAAAAAAGTGTCCATTTTTAGGAAGTTGTTTGCTGGAGCGGGCTTTTTAAAGGTAACTCCTATTTTGTAGGCATTCACTCTGTGAACTCCCACGATTGCTTTAACATTGTCTGTAAACAATTTAGTCAATGTCAAAGGGTTTTTATTCCCAACTTTCTCTTGTTCAGTTGACTCAACAAAAACAACACATTCCCCTGTATGGTTTTCCGAAAAAAGTCTCTTATAATTCGTTTTTCTGTAGATCTTGTAATCATTGTCCTTGTTGTTAGGTTTGTCCACTTTTTTCCTTTTTTTAACGGGGTCCCCCCGTCACTGTCTTCACCCATGGGAAAGAAGGTACACTCAACTTATGTCGATGTACTATTCTTTATTGTAATATGTATTTAAAGTATTTTACAACTATTTTTTTTCCCAAAAAAATTTTAAAACAACCGCTCAATTTGACTTCCCGCCAAAAAGTCCAAAACGGGATAAAAAGTCTCAGATGTTACCTACCAGTGGTGATTTCTAGTGGCGACAAATGGAGAAAAAAATGTTATGTTACCAGGTGGTGACAAACGGGATATAAAAATCTCAGTTGTTGCGAGTGGTGATTTCTACTGGCGACAAATGGGAAAAAAACGTCCCATATGTTACCAGGTGGTGACAAACGGGATAAAAATAACAGTTGTTACCAGTGGTGATTTCTAGTGGCGACAAATGGGAAAAAAATCCCATATGTTACCAGGTGGTGACAAATGGGATAAAAATCTCAGTTGTTACCAGTGGTGATTTCCACTGGTGACAAATGGGAAAAAAAACCCTATGTTACCAGGTGGTGACAAATGGGATAAAAAGATCTGTTGTTGCCACTGCACTGGCGACAAATGGAATTTAAGATATCCCAGTAGTTGCCAGTGGTAAAAAAAATGGAATAAGAAATCCAATTATTATTTGTTAATTGCCGCCGTATCTCGCGCTTTATGACGCTCTCGTGCAAGTAGGTCATTATTGTGCTAGCTATTTCTATCCGCACAGAACTATAATTATGCTTACTATTGTAATTCTAATTTCTATTACAGTGTAATATAAGTAATTAAGAATAAATAATAATAATAACGCACACACTCAACATAGCCCTGCACTAGGGAAACCCTGTGTCGCGGGTGAAATGGACACATACATAGACAACCACAAATTACACCCAAACTCAGGAGAGAAATAAATGTAGACCGTACAAATATTTCTCCCGGCCCGGGAATCGCACCGTTCGGCCACAGAGGCAGTCAAAAATAAATTGAGTACGTGCAAATTGCAACTTTTACCTTTTCTTTTAAAAATACGAGTTCTACGCTTATGAAAAGTTTACAATAATGTCAAGTTTCTTGTGTTGAACAATCAAGTATTTTTAACCGACTTCAAAAAAGGAGGAGGTTATCAATTCGACGGTATATTCCTTTTTTTGTATGTATGTTACGCGATAACTCCGGTATTTGTGAACCGATTTTCATGATTCTTTTTTTTTTTTTAATACTTGACAGGCAAATGACTCCACTCCACCTGATGTTAAGTGGAAAGTGGTATCCAAACGCGAAGGAACCTAGTGCAGCGATGAAATCCTCACTGCACTAGCCACCTCCACCCTGCCTGCCTACAATATGCCTCTTCACGCCTCGTTTGAAGGACCCCATATCATAAGAGGGTGGAAAGGGGGTACTTCCATAGTGGTCGCATTTCATTTTGAAGAAAATCATCCACCTCTAAGTGTGGCTGTTCACGCATGAACATTTATTTTTATAAATAGCGCCTTAACTTTAATTTAGGAGCAATTATTTTAATGGTTGATTTTGCTATTTCTCTAATTCAAGGCGTTTTTCTCTCAATATACTTTGAGTAGTGAGAACCGATTTTTATTATCTCCAGTGTCAAGTCCTGTATAGTGGCAAACTAGGGGCAATATTTCAATAAAACTTAACAAATACACGTAATTCCACGTACTTTTGAGATTGGTTTTTTAGTACTCTGTACCAGTGTTGGGCGTTAATCAATTAAATTTCAATCAATAATTCAATCAGATTAAAAAATCAATTCAATTGAAATCAATTGCAATTAAATCAATTGCGACGCGTCGCAATTTAATTGCAATTGATTTTAACCGGGCCTCCAACCGGGGCCCCAATTGGGGCCCCCAATCGGGGCCCCCAGCCATGGCCCCCAACCGGGGCCCCCAACCGGGCCCCCCAACCGGGGCCCCAACCGGGGACCTCAAGCGGGGTTCCCAACCGGGGTCCCTAACCTGCCCCCAGCAGGCCCCCAACAGGCCCCCTAACCTGCCCCCAGCAGGTCCCCAACAGGCCCCCACAACCAACGCCCTAACTCACCCCCATATATTATATAAATTTATCAGTTTTAATTGTTAATTGTTAATCAAAAACATTGAAAAGATTGAAAATTGATTAATGGTTAATTGTAGATATTTGCGATTAACGATTGATCAATTAAATTAATAATCAATTAAATTAACAATAATAATTGCGGTTCTCGCAACTAACAATTGATCAATCGTTAATTGCTGTTTCGCAATTGACAATTAATCAATTGTCAATCTTTAATTGCCAGAACAATTAAATTTTGCCCAACACTGCTCTGTACTGAGATTACTTTTTTTTGTCATACTTTTAAAATACTTTGCATAATAGCCTTTAAATTGCTAATTGGCCAACGGGTCTCCCAAAAAGCCATAAACAATAAAATTCGTCGAATATGCATAAGTACCCAAGGACCACAAAAAGTAACAGTTTTAAATGTTTTAGCAAGTACCATAGAATAATAAAATTATACAATATTTGTTTTGGTTACAACTATTGAAATTTACACTGCTAAATATTGTGAACTCTATCTTAACAGCATGGATTTTGTGTTGAATTTTGTATCAAATAATAAATAAGTAACAAACAAAAGAAGTCTCTCAAGCAACTTTTTGCTCTACGATTCAAGTAGGTACAGTGCAAAAAGTTAGATCATCATCGATAAAAAACTACTTGGCACAATACTGGGGTTTTCCATTATTGAATTATTTATCCTGCTAAAATGTCTACAAGAAAAGGAAGAAGTATCAAAGGAACGATTTATTATAGGAACAAAACACGAGTGGATCAACTACCTATTGATTCATTCCTTCCTTCAATTTCATTAAGAAAGAAAATGTCCATAGCATTAATATTACGGACATTTTCTTTCCATATTATGATTATGGGACCTATAAAAAGTCTGAAACATTGGTTTGCTTGAAAATACAAATATACGCAATTTAGATCCGAAAACTAGTTTTATCTTTAATGAATATAAATAATTGATTAACGAGAGAACGAGATTGACCGAGCTTACTGCACAAGACGTGAAGAGCTAAACGCAAAATAGCCTAGTCACTACAAGGACATATACATATTTGTGAGTAATACAGCCTTTTGTGAAATAGTATAGTAAAATCAGACAACCTCTTCATTAGGTACGAAGTTATTTAAATCAGTTGTGAGTAAAACAAAAATAAAATAAAAGTTAATATCATATCGTCTCAGGAAATCAAAGTGAGGGTGCTGACAGAGACAGTTGGCAATTATTGTACTAAAAAGAGTCTAGCTCAAAAATAAGAAGACGAAGAAGAAGTAATTTATACATGAACAACATATTTCTATAAAATCGTTATATTATTTAGTACCTACGGATAAAGGCCGAAAATAGGCTTGCCTCCTGAAAGTCTAAAAGGGCGAGACTGAAAATACAACGCCCTGAGAAATTTGCCTAATGGTGGTTTAGAAAGGTTAGTTAAATAGTCCATAGTTCAGTGGGTACATCGTCATATTGCATACTCCATAAGAAAGTTCGATAATAAAAATTCGAAAAATATTTTTAGAAAACTGACAAAATATTATAAATAAAACTCCAACTATTTATGCTATTTGACTGGTGACAAATATGAGAAAAACGATATCGTCGCCTAAGAGTGAAAACCTCGTAAATATTTACATTTTCAAAAAACGCTTTAAACGCAAATTTGACAATTTTAAGGATTAACAAATAATTTTAAAAAAAAACAAAAACTTTTCAATCGTCATAGGTGTGGCCCAATGTCATTTTTTTCCTGCACCATCGTATATTTATTCGATAGTAGATAAAGTTGATTTATCATCGATATATTTTAGGGTCATACTTAATATATCAAAACTCATTGTCGAAAATTGTTGGTACACAGCGTTCAAATTTGCAGTTTAAGAAAGTAACGGTTTGTATATACTGTGGCTGTTTGTATTAACACATAAATACAAAAAAGGCTCTTTAGTTTCTGAACCTTTATAGACAATGTTAATTATAATATAATAATAATAATAATAATAATAATAATAATATTTATTGTCACAAAATAGATTACAACATATTGATGAAGTCCCTGACTCCTGAGCTAGGTATAACCTGTGTGACAGGAGCCAGTGCCCTCTCCCAAATTTTGACAAGGCTTAAGTCTATTTCATGAGAAAAATATAAATTAAAAATTTAATACAAAAAAATAAAGTGAAAGAATCTATTATTAAAAGTCTCGATAAAAAGTACTCTAAATAATAATTATATAACAAGTTGGATACATTGTAATATGCAAATAGTGATATATATATATCTATGTAATTTTGTGTACGAGTGTGTGTGTGTGTGTGGGTGTATGTGTTTGTCTGAGTTAGTGTGGATATTGGAATATTTCGTGATGGAAAATTTATGCCATATAAACAAAAAACATTCGCTATAATTTTAAGATAAGGAACAATTTTTGGTTTAATTGAAAAATAATAATAAAATTTATACCAATTACTACAGTAACGCTTCGGTTTCATGGTAATCTAAAGCTAAAACCCAATTCTTGACTTTGACTTTAACTTCATGAGCAGATAAAGGATATATGTTGAGAGTTTTATTCATTTTATTATACAGATAACGAGCCCTAAAACTTAGCTGTCGTCTAGCCCAGGATGTGCGACACTTAGTACACGTACAAACATTAGTTCGGGTACGCTTATTAATGTAGCCATCTTTTCTGTACGGAGTTTCCTTGTGGTGCTTCTTGACAATATGTAGAACATACTGTTGTCTTACGGACAGGACTTTGCATATGGCATATAGAGATTTAGTGGGAAATCTATATTGGCTAAAAGTCATGACCTTGAGAATAGATCTATGAGCTCTTTCCAAAGGCAATAATACAGTCTTGCAGGCTCCACCCCAGACTCCAACACAATATCTCACATAACTGACTGCACAAGTGCGTAGCAAATTGTACGAAGAAGATCAGGATCAGCAATATACCTAAGTTTTTTGAAAACGTAGACGAATTTTCTAAGACGCACAGTTGTGAGTTCTATATGAGTACGCCAGCTGAGCCTGTCATCCAGAATCACCCCGAGATATTTTACATTACTAGACTTGGCAACTGTAGGACAACACCAGTCAGAGACAGAGTCCGAGTCGCGAGTAGAACTACATGAGTGAAGTTTAATTTTTATATTAGCCGGTTTATTATTAGGAAGAGTAAATGGAATGCAAGTGGATTTTGAGAGATTTAACGTAAGTAGGTTTTTTTGAAGCCAGCAGCTTACTTTTTGAAGACCACGCTCAGCAACATCGCAAACGCCGTCCCAATTCTCCCCAATAAATATCAAAGCCGTGACGTCGGCACACTTCACACAAATCATTAATGTACACTAAGAACAGACTTGGTCCGAGGATACTTCCTTGGGGCACACCGTACACAACTGGAGCTTCTGCACTTAACATGTCTCCAATTTTAACTTGTTGCGTACGATCTCACAGGAAGTCTTCCATAATCTTGAGGGCATTGCCCCGGACACCGACACGATTTAATTTATCTACAAGTATAGGAATCGAAACAGTGTCGAAAGCTTTAGCAAAATCAAGGAAATCTCCTAGACATCTCTGTTTAGCATCACATTTACAGGTTACGTGGGCTACTAATTGGCTAACGGCGTTTTCTGTACTTATATTTGACCTAAATCCAAATTGTGAACTTGATAAAATATTATTCTGTTCCAAGAAATTCTTAAGGCGGCTGTTTAGTACTTTTTCAAGTATCTTAGATAGTGAGCTGAGTACCGAAATGGGTCTATAGTTTGAAACACTGTCGCGAGCCCCGCCCTTGTGGCCTGGGGTGATTAGAGACTTCTTAAAAACCTTTGGGAAGACTCCCTGGAATAAACAAAGTTCAATAATTTTAGTAAGATTTATTAGTAAGTTCCTAAAACTTGCAAAACATATTATAGTCCCCCCGACTATAATATGTTTTGCAAGTTTTAGGAATGTAACAGGTATGGAATCCCATCCTACGGAACAATTACTTTTAAGGTTAGTAATTAGAGATTCAATCTCAGCTTCGTCTGGTGATAGAAGTACAATAGAATTTGTTACGTGAGGGATGTCAAAATTATATTTAGTTTTGTTATAATTATTTGCGGAAATTATATCATCAGCCAACTGTTTACCTATATTAGAAAAGTATTTATTTATACTCTCAATGTCCTTATCAGAATCAGAACGTAGTAGATCAATTGCTGAATTTTCAGATTTAGAAATGTCGAATATTAATTTTATTGCTTTTCAGGTGTCCTTATTTGACTTTGCGGAAAATAGCAGTGATTTTTCATAGTTTCTTTTAAGTTTTCGCAACAATGAATTACAGAAATTCCGGTATCGCTTGTACGTAGTTTGTAGAATATTATTATTAGGATCATTTTTTGCTTTTTTGTGAAGCCTATCCCTATAACGTATGCAGCGGAGCAGACCAGTAGTTAGCCATGGTTTCAGAGTCTTTTTCCTATTAGGTACTTTGTATGACTTGCTGTTTAACATTATTGCAGTAGACAGCCTTTCAACAAAAAGTGAAGAAGCTACGTTGGCGTCAGAAGTAGGCGTCACAAAAGAGAAATCAACAGATTGAAGGTATTTAACAGCCGCTTCAAAATCAATTTTTATATAACCGCTAACTGCAACAACCTTAAATTCGGTCAAAGACAAACTTAGCAACACCAAGGCATGATCTGTAACAGTGGCATCAATCACAAAAATAGATGCTGGAAAAGTCGTTTTTAATATTACGTGATCCAGGCAGTTCATTAACCTGGTCGGATATAGGTGACCGGGCAACAAACCCAATTCAGTAGTCAGATCCAAATAAACAGCACTGTTACTGTCAAGGTTACTAGATTTAATGTCAATATTCATATCGCCCGCCAATATAATGTTTTTACCAGACTGTAATGGACGAATAATTTGCTCTATTGAGTTTAAAAAACTGTCTGTAGAAGGTATGGAGGGGGATCTGTATACAGCCAAAATATGAATGTCGGGATCGATTTTAAGCAGGAGGAAAGTAGCTCCCTTCGGCTCTGGCTCCGTGACCATACATTTTAGGTGTTTTTTGACATATATAACAATTCCATCGTTCTGATTGAGATAATTACTACTAGAAAAAGCAACATAATTTTCAAGTTGGGGAATAGGTTTATGACATTTAACCAACATTCGGTCAAAATAATAATGTCGATATCAGTTGTGAATCTAGATAATTGTGCTAGTAATCCATCAAAATTTTTATAAATGCTTTTATGCTTATGCTATTTTGTGTAAATATGTTAAAACAATTATTAGAGTTTGTTAAATAAGAGTTGCAAGTATTAGTGTCACAGAAATAGGCCGAAGCGGTGGAAATATTGTCAAGTTCTAAAACATTCTGACTGTTGGTGTCAACCATTTTTGCAATTTATATTAAAAACTGCACAAACTATGGTCTCGATGTAAATACATGTGGGCAATATTATATATATATATATATATATATATATATATATACTTATATAATATATATACACTTTTTCTATTGGAAAACCTATTTATGATATTTATATTTTGTTGCAAATAAAAATAGTTGTGAATTTGATGCGAATGTAAATTTTGTGGTAATGGGTGTGAGTTCTGTGTATATGTATTTATTCTGTATAGTGTGCTATTATTAACAAAAATATAAAAAATATATATCTACTGAACCATGACAATAGTTTCAAAAATGAATTTAAAAGCCATGCAGAAAAATAAAACTAATAATTTTGTTTGTTCAAGGTTATTCAAATCGACCACATCTGTAATGAGAAATTGTTGTTTACCATCGTCTTTACGTAGAAATACCCTTCCATATGACGTCCAGCAGTATTTGTAGTCATTGTTTTTAGCAAAATTACGTGCAAGGTGAAAAATACGTTGTAATCTAGGTGTCAATCTCTCAGATAGGTAAACTGGTATCGGTGGTCCTTCTAATTTCAAGTGAGTCGTGTTGAGTTTATTGTTCTTATTTTTATTGTTGAACTGGCGTGCTTTCCTTAATATAGTCTCCTTAACAATAGCACTATTAAGATCGACAATTATTAGTTAATTCATCAAATTATTAATCACAAAATGGCGTTTAAAATTCCCTAAGCTTTGAGAATATTCTTAAAAAAGATTAATAATAGAGTTTTTCGCAATTAGTAACATAATTGTGAAAACTCTATATTGCTAACTCCAATTTCATTGGCAAAGGTCAGGTGATCACATCGTCAGCGGTCGGAAATAATATCTAATTACTTTGGTTACTTTAGAATTGGATATGATTTCTATATGATTCTATATTGGATATGATGATTCATAAACCTTTTTAATGTACGGTTATGTTTTTATACATATTTCAACTACACCCACTCCGATATTCTGCGAGTATGAGTTTTTTTTTATTGATATTAACAACTACAACATACATTATATCGGCGTACATAGCTCAACCAGATCGAAGATGTCCTTGCAAAGGGCCAGGTCAAAATATCAAGAATAAATAGTCTGTTTAACGGTAACACCACATAAGTGACATTTTCCATAAAAAATCTTTATATAGCTATGGTAAGAAAATCACAATCTTTCTGCAGGTGAAACTCAATAACAAAAAGTTATAAACTCAATAAGTGGTTTTATTTGCAGAAAGATGATGAGTGTCTTACAACAGGTACATAATTTGGGAATTTTTTGTGGATTTGTGGAATGTCACTTATGTGGTTTTACCTTTAAGCAGACGAAATAGGCGTGGACTAAAAGGCAGTAGCAGCAGTAGAGCTCCTTGTGAAAGAGTTCGTCCAGGGAAATACTGGCACCATACCTGTTTCTGCCGCCAAGCAGTAATGTGAGCATTACTGTGTTCTGGTCAGGAAAGGTAAGGGTGCAGATGAAACTACAGATACATGGGACTTGTTAACTTATGTCCCAGAGTGACGAGCGCAGTGACCAGCAAGCTTAGCATGAGCCCGAAACCTAGAGCCCGAAGACAAAAGTTATCTCTTCTTCGAACTGTCAATTTTCTCGAGATTTTCGAGAAAAAATTGACAGTTCGAAGAAGAGATAACTTTTGTCTTCGGGCTCATGCTAAACCTGCAGGCCCCTCAAATCTTTGCGATGTAAAGTTCTGAGCGGCACTCCGACAGTTAGGCGTGTCGCTTACTACCAGACGCACGAGTTCATCCCGTTACTTGATTGTTATCAAGTAACAACATACATAAACAAATAACAAAGCTGGTGTGGAGGTAGCGACAGACGTACGTTAAGAACGTAGCAAATGCACTACAGACTTCTGTAGACTGCCTACTCTATAGCGGTAGGCACGCGTGTTAATATGAATATTATATGAATGTGTTTAACAATTAAATTAAAATCTTTTAACATCGATTTTGTAAAGTCTTACGCAAATTTGAACATAATAGAAATTATTATTTTTTTGTTTGTTTATAAACACTGGAACTATATGCATAATGTATCAATAGTTTTTTTTTAAGTTATTGACAAAAAGGCATTGTTTTAAATTTTGTGTCAAAGCAAAAGTAGTTGAAAATTTAAAGATTGTAATAGATTAACATTGATTAAATGAAACTTTAATAAATAAAAATCTATTCCAAACTAAAGTTTACGAAATTCCCAAGGACGCAAAATCAACCTCGAACCACTCGGCAAACCTGTATTAGAAGGAAATAAAAACAAATTAATGGAAAAAAAGACCGTTTACTAATTTTGTATTTTCAAGACCTAAAATAAAAAGGGAAAGTAACTAAAATGACTAGTGTCCCGCTAAATATTTTTGGTAATTTTATTTAATTTTTTTATTTCTGTAATATAGACAAACGCTTCGCCACAATCTCACTAGGTGCAAACCGACGATGTGACCGATTCAACGAGGCGCGATTGTTTAAAAAATGTCTATTCATTGTAACCTTGAATAGCCTCAAATTGTAGTGTTCGGGCAGCGTAGAATGAATGTATGAAGAGTTGAATTCTAATTCCCTTTAATTTTTAAAATTGTCAATAACAAAAGTTGTTGCTTTGAACTTGAAATTTTGTCATCTTGTGGCGTTTATATTAGTTAGGTCATGGGTAGGTTCAGTACATGCCAGAGTGAAGCAGAACCGGACTTCCGTATTCTAGTAACAAATGGTATTTTGTTATGATATCAAGCGACGCGAGATGAAAAAGTCAAGCGCCTGGTGGTAAGCGACACACCAGTCCGTGACAGTTGCGTGGCCACTCAGAGGTTTAAATCGCAAAGATCTGAAGGTCACTGCCACTGCGTCTACCACCCTGAGTCATAAATTTATAAGTCCCATGTGCCTGTAATTCACCAGCGCTCTTACCCTTCAAAACCAGAACGCAGTAATGCTCACATTACTACTTGACGGCAGAAATAGGTAAGGCCGCAGTACTTTCCTGGAAGTACTCTTTTAAAAGGAGCTCCACTAAACTAAATTAAATTTATTGAACAAAAGGAAATTAGAAATAAAATAAAACATTAATAAGTAGTACTGCGGTCTTACGTCTATTTATAAGAACGGTTATACAAAAGTTATTGAGTTTGGTCTAATAGCTTAAACTTCCTTAAAAAAATACCCTCGCCTTGGAGGTCTTTTTTTATATAATAACGCACACGTTCAACATAGCCCCGCACTAGGAACCCTGTGTCGCGGGTGCCATGGACACACATATAGGGTGGTATTCTAGAACTCTACTCAATGCTTAAGTCAGGATTTTAGTATGGTTTAAAACACTCGAAATCATACTCAAGTCCCTGCCATTAGGGTCGTATTTCCAGTGCTTGTGTTTCCATTGCAATTCTGACTTGAGCATTGAGTAGACTTCTAGAATACGACCCATAGCCAACCACAAATTACACCCAAACTCACGAGAGAAATAAATGTAGGCTATACAAATATTTCTCCCGGCCCGGGAATCGAACCTGGGACCTCTGCGTGGCAGTCAAGCATGGTAACCGTTCGGCCACGGATGCAGTTCATTTTAAGTGTCTAAAAAATAAGTGCGCATTTGACCGCCATCTCATCTGATGGAAAGTGACGATCAGGTCGAGCATGTAGCATGCACACCTAAATAATGCCTGTTCACTCTCGCCTTGAAAAGGTCCAATTTAAGGCGTACGGGGAACAAGTCTGCAGGCAGGGAATTCCACTCCCTAGCTGCTCGCCAAATAAATGTGGAAGTGAAACGGTTCATGCGAAGGGAACGGGAAGGAGGAATCAAATTATGCAATTCTATCGCACACTCTCCGTGATATAACCTGTAGAATACCGGTAAGCAGGCAACTCTACGGCGGTGTTCAAGGGTCTTCAGTTTCGCCTCTACTAATTCCGAGCCACCTATGTTTCTTGACACGCTTGCCTATTGAATCCAAGGTGGCCATTTGGTATTTAGCAGAGCCATCCCATAAGTGGCAGCAGTACTCCATACACGACCGGACTTGTGCTTGGTACAACTGAAGTGGAAGGTGACCTGAACCCACTAGTGGGCCGTATAATGGATTGACGACGACGATGATGAATATTCATACTCATAACACTGGTTCCGTTGAACTTGATAGTAACAAAAAAAGTATAAAGTTCACTATGCCTTGTCAAATAAATATTAGGGATACAATCTTATTGAAGTAAATGCATATGTCCAGGGTGACGGGCGCAGAAGCAGTGCCCCTCAGATCTTTGTGATTTAAAGTAGTGTGTGGTACTGCAACTGTTATGGACAGGCGTGTCGCTTACCAGGTGGGCGACTTGTTCATTCCATCACTTGTCTCATAAAAAAAGTTAAAAAATCATTTTGTTAAATAACAAAAATATTTTGCAAAACGTATAATTTGCATTAAAATAGTATTAGACACGACTGGCTGATGAATTTACTGTCTCACTCGGCGGTTAGTTTGTTTAAAAAATAACAAATATACGCGATTTAGATCCGAAAACATAGTTTCATGTCCAATGTGTACCAGTCGAGAAAGCCTAAGAACTCTAAATATAAACATAGGTTGATAATGTTGGCAAACTATTAAGATTATTTTGGCCTTTGAGTATTTTTGACTAACAAGTGGCGCTGACAGTGACCACGACTGGTACTATATGCGACAGCAGCGCTATCGTTCGGTTTGTAACGAGCAAATGGGAAACGAGTTTGCTCAAAAAGCGCTTGCAGCGCGGGAAACCCACATTATTATTGTTTTTTGTTTTGTTAGCGTTTATACACAAATTGCTTATAATATTTATATTTTATAACTGACTTCAAAAAAGGAGGAGGTTCTTAATTCGACTGCAAATATTTTTTGTGTGTATATTGCGCGATTACTCCGACATATTTTGTGAATCGATTTCAATGATTCTTTTTTTTGTTGGTAAAGGAGTAGCTTAGTTGTGGTCAAATTTAGGGCATGCAAACCGGTTACCCGGTACACCGAAAAAACCGAATAACCGGCCATTTTGGAATCTAGTTTTCAGCTAAGTTAAAACCGGGTTTTTCGAGATTTTCGGTTTTGTCTTTAAACTAGTAAAACGTAAGTTAGTAACTAATAATATCATTGTATCCTAGTAAATAATGATAAATAAACGTTAATTAAATGCTAGGAACTCGGGTACCTAGTTACAGGACAGCGACAGCGTCCTCAAGACGGAAACGGGTAAATGTTGGAGTAGCGAGGAGTGAGTGAGGTGCGCGATGGAGGTACGCGAGCAGTATAGCAACAAACCAGAGTCACCTACGCTCTTAGCAGGCTTTTCAACTGAATCCTAGGCGGCTAGTTGGTATTCAGCAGAACTATCCTATAGGTGGCAGCAGTACTCTATACACGACCGGGTCTGTCCTTGGTACTGCTTTTTTGAAGCAACTGTTTCGGTGTGAAGTAACACCTCGCCTTCACCTTGGGAACAATGTCAAACTTCCTGGCTGCATTTTTGGCCATGAATTCTATGTATCTGCCTAAGTTCCAAAGCGTTGTTTCTGATGTTAGTAGTATAGTCCTGGGAGGTTGTTAGTATTTTACAAATAACCCCGTAAAATATATATTTATATTATTTAATTTTAGTAAACGGTCAATTCCTTTATTATTTGTAAAGTGAAGTAGCTACTTCGTTTAAAATGTTGTAATGATATGATTTATTCGATACCTAAATAAAATTTGTTCAGTATTAAAACCTTGTATAATTTCAAATCTCTTAACCTTAACTAAAATAGTTAACAATAATGGACCTTCTGGCTTTTATTTTTACTACATTGTTTTTCAGGTTGTAGCATTAAGAAGATCCGACCATAATCGTCGCGTTCATCATGAGCGGACGTAAAGTAATATTCGCATAATTTGATTTAGATTGTCATATTTTGCCATTTCTTTTTTTTAGCAAGTAGCGGGACGAACAAGTCGTGTGCCTGGTGACGAGTGACACGCCGATCCATGACAGTTACAGTGCCACTCAGATATTTAAATCGCAATGATCTGAGGGGCAGTGCCACTACGCCCGTCGTCGCCCTGAGACGTAAGTTGACAAGTCCCTGGTGATTGTAATTTCACAAGCACCCTCAGTACGCACTTGGGGCACTTGCACGGAGTCTTGTTTACCTAACACAGCATTAACAACTCTTAGCAAGAAGTAAACTTTAACGTTTTTATATATTCCGTTCTGTCTTACGCACTTACGTCGCTTGCTCGGAGTCTAGTTTACACAACACAGTATTAACTTAAATTAAAAGAAATTAACTTAGGGTTTCACGATAGAGACGTATTTATTTACGCCGCTCTTGCTTACTCACTTGAAGAACTTGAACGGAGTCTAGTTTACTTAAAACAGCATTAACAACTCTTTGCAAGACATTTATTTACGTCGCTTTTGCTTACGCTCTTGTAAAACTTGAATGGAGTCTAGTGTGCACAAGATAGCATTAACAATGTCTTTGCGATACAGACGTATTTATTTATGTCGCTCTTGCTTACGCTCTTGTAAAACTTGATCAAGTTTACATAAGACAGCATTAACAATACTTAATAAGAAATACAATTTATGTTTTTGCGATAGAGACGTATTTCTTTATGTCGCTCTTGCTTATGCTCTTGTAAAACTTTTACGGAATCCAGTTTACATTATCACAATAATTGTAATAAAATTACGTGAATAACTCTTTTCAACGTCAACTGTATTCGGCCTTCAATCAAATTTGTTAAAAACATTCTTATAATGAGAATGTTAAGTACAATTGCAAGTCAATTTGTTATAGCCCATGGACATTGTTTTCAGCACGGCTGAGTTCTAAATTATAAATGACTTAGTTTTACGACGATGACCATAAATTTATATTGTGGTTTTCCATTGTAACGTTTACTAAAAGACCGACAAGTCAGGTATATAAGCTTTATGAAAAGTGGAGAAAAGTCAATATTATCGCTTAAGATATTGTACCTTACACATTTTGGTGTATCAGCCCAGATCACTCTACATCAACCTTAGTAAAATAAGCCAAGTATCCTCCGTACAAATAAGTACGCACTGACGCACACATTGAAACATCGTCGTCTAACGCGCGCACTGAAAGGCGCGTTAGACGACCTGTGTTTTGCAAGGCGAATGCATCGCGAGAATTGCGAATGTGTACGTCTGTACACGGCACGAGGTGGGCACGCACATATACAAGCTTCGCTGCTACGTTCGTATGAAGTTGCCATACTAGTCTTATCAATAAGCTGTGTGGCAAGGAAACACATTATTTTTATGGTAGCAGTAGCGCTCCTTGTGAAAGAGTTCGTCCAGGGAAGTACTGCCACCATAACCTATTTCTGTCGCCATGTGGTAATGTGATCATTACTGTGTTCCGGTTTTGAATGATAATCTTACTTGTGTGTTATATGGCCCTTATTGTGAATTGCACTCCAACCGCACAGAACAAGTACAGAACAGGGCTCTTAAAATTGTCGCATTCCGATCGGATCTGGACCGCACTCTTGCAACTTACCAAAAGAGGTTAGCCAAATTCAAAATTTGTTCACTACGGACCCGACGTAAAATACAGAATATTGTTGTCTTGCATAAGCTCATACACGGTAACCTTGTTTCTCCTAGTCTGCTATCTCACATTAAGTTTAACATTAAACCTTATCTTTGTCATCCTAAAACCTTTGTGTTGAATGTTTATCGAAATAATACATCCTTTAATAACCCCGTGACTAGAATGTGCCGAACCTACAATGATTTAGGTACTCATATCAGAATCTAGAGGTCACATTGATGTTTTCGACAACAATCTTTCTATCTCCTCAAATATTTCAACTCGTCTTCTATTAGTACATGCATTAGCACATGGGACATATCAACTTGTGTCTCAGGGAGAGACGGGCGCAGTGGCAGTACCCGTCAAATTTTTGCGATTTAAAGCTTTGAATGGCACTGCATAACACTGTTATGGTCAGGCGTGTCGCTTGCCAGCAGCCGCAGCAGACTTGGTCATCCCGTCAGGTAACTATAAAAAAAAAGAAAATATTTCGCAGAATGACAAAAGAATCTGTACAAAATTATAAATCACCACAGTGGAATGCAAATTCTTTTTTTAATGAAAGACGAACTCACGACATACCATGCGTGAACAGCATTAGCTTATTGAACACTTAACCTAAAATTTAACGACTGTCACCTTTCGATTCGATTAGTACGGCATTAATGAGGTTCGTCCTAGTTGGTGCAACCGGCTCTAAATAATATTTAAGTGTTCAAACTAGACTCCGTAAAAATTTTACAAGAGCATATCAAGAGCGACATAAATAAATACACGTCTCTATCGCAAAATCATTAATTGTATTTCTCCTTAAGTGTTGTCGCTGTGTAACAATGAATTATGTTGGTAAATAATCAAAAAGCGATTTAATGAATAATTATGGATTAAACCGCGGTAAATAAAGAGCTTCAAACTTGTCCCTGAAAGGTAAAGAGGTAATTATATCGAGTTCTTAAGTTTTCGTGATAGCTTAACTGCCTCTGTGGCCGAACGGTTACCATGACTGCCACGCAGAGGTCCCAGGTTCGATTCCCGGGTCGGGAGAAATATATTTATTTATCTCGTGAGTTTGTGTGTAATTTGTGGTGTCTATGTGTGTGTCCATGGCACCCGCTACACAGGGTTTCCCTAGTGCGGGGCTATGTTAAGTGTGTGCGTTATTATTATTATTATTATAGTTACACATAGGAAATGAAACTATTTTGCTCATATTTGAATCCCGTATATTTGTTTTTTCAAGCAAACCAACGTTTCGGGCCTGAGACAGTCAGGTCTGAAACGTGACCATGAGGTCTGTAAAGAACCCGACACGTTGTAGGTTTGTTTAAAAAACAAATATACGTGATTTAGATCCGAAATAATCTATACAGAGCAGGTACTAAAAAACCGACCTTAAGAGTAAGTTTGTGGAATTAAGTAAGGAAAGTGCGCGAAACCGGATTCATCCCCTAATTTTACCACCCTTAGAGGTGGAATGTTTTCTTCAAATTATAAAGAAAATATTCCACAAATATTCCACAATATATCTTTAAGAAAAACTAAAATCTTACCAAAAAAAAAGAATCATCAAAATGTGTTCAGAAATTCCAGAGTTATCGCGTAACATACATACAACAAAAAAATACAGTGAAATTGAGAACCTCCTTTTTTGAAGTCTGTAGAAATAGTTTAATTTCCTCTTTGGTAGATTACGCATTGACACTTAAACTGCCCTGGAAGTCTAGACTGTGTAGGAGATATTATAATAATCAATAGTATTAGATGTTGGAAACAATTGATGAAAAACAAGCTTTATTCGGAGCCTAAAAAAGTATGTACACTTGCACCTGGTAACTGAACACGCGCATATAACAATAGGCTATCGGTGATTACACGGCTAACAATGGGCACTGCAAACTATTTTCCGCTCTTATAATCTATAGACTCATTCCGATACCACTTCGCGTGTCGGCGAATCAAAATTTACAAATCCGCATGTGCTGCTTTTCTTCGACCGTTGACAACAGAAACCTGCTTCTGATTCCACTGTTATTCCGAAGCGTTGCATCGCGCCAGCAGCACGCGCCGACGGTTATCAACGCCATTAAAATCGGAAGAGAAAATCAAAACAATATTCGATAACCTATTCGTTTCGCTGGTTTTAAAAAAAGTACACTATTTACAAACTAATATGGACGGCTGATCAAGTGTCGCTTCAGCTACGTAGTGAATTGTTCAACAGTTAGCGATTGTAAACGCAAACGGACGATAGTTAGAAATACGTATTAATATACTTAGGAAGTGTGCGGACGAACTTGTTCCTGGGAAGGTCAAGAAATTTGAGACGATACAAATAGTGTTTATAAATCAAATTAAGACCTCCAAACGACAGATGGTAAGTGCTCCTGTTATTCTCATGTGCAATACACCTAAGATTAAAGCATCCAAGCATCTACTTGTAAGGCAAAATGCTAAGTGAAAAACATTGACACCAGAAAACAAATAAACCATTCAATAAATATACATCATTCATTAATCAGTCACATTTATCACAACAAAAGATTAACCACCAGGATTTCAATATTCTAATGTCATTGTCATGCATGAAAGAACTCTCTTAGCATGAATTAAAGTCGAGGTCGTAGTACTGATAATGCAAGTGCCAGAATTCACTAGGAGCTGTGGCGAAAAATTCCAATTTTCAGTAGAACTGAGTACCCGTATATGCACAGCACGTTATTGGAACACCTTTCTATGTAAGAGTTTTCTGGAAATGTTTGGTGACTTTCTACATTGCCTTGTATGACAACTAGCCTATAGTTCCTGTATAAATACTACATGATAAAGGTAATACGGGTTCCACTATAAACCAAGTTTTATAATTATACATATAACAGGTTACAATTAGGAGTATTATTTCCGGATCTAAATTGCGTATAAGTAATTGTTTTTACAAACAGAAACCCGAAACGTAGGTTTTGTTTCAAAAAACAAATATATGAAGAAAAAAATGCTTCATTTTCAATGTGTGTGAAAACCTAAGAATTCAACGGATAAAAGATATTACTAATTGGCAAGTAAAATCCAAATTTTACGCATAATTATACGGTTCAAATTAGATACGAATGACGAAAAACTGAAAAGATAAATACATAGTAAAGTATGTACAATTTATAAGCGAAATACAACACACAATAACAGTAAGTAAAAAAAAAAAGTAAGAAAGATACCTTTTAAAACAATTTTGGAAACTTCGCACATATCGCAATTAACTTGATAGTCAATTGAATATTATACCAAAAGAGTCTAACTCTTTGGAAATATATAACAATTATACCAAAGCGAGTTGGAAGTAAAGGAACTAAAGGTTTACCAAACGGAACAGTCTTATAGGTCATTTTCTGGGTGTTTTTTATCCTTTGATCAAACAACGCTTTTATGGTAGTGATATGTAGGACGTGTAAGAAAATATCAAAGATACCCATATTGATATTATCCTTGTTGAAATAAATTGATATTCTGACACAATGCAAAATACATGTTAGATAATAACATAACCTTATGAAAAATATAACAATGGCTATTTCAAGTTCACAACAGAAATGACCAAATAAAAGATCACGATAGTAAACGTGCAATTGTATTGCTTAAATTATAATACAATGAATAACTACATTTATATAAAGTATTTTGAAATATGAAAAATCACGTAGCTAATTGCGTAAAATGATGTTGATAAGAAACCACGCGTATGCCTTGTTCACATAGAAATCGTAAAAACTTTTTATGTGACACTACCAATACGTTTTTATTTAATTTTTCATGCAAATAAGGTACATTTCGCATGACAAAGTCGTTTATTTGTTTAAAATTCACCGTGTTAATCGCTATTTGGTAATGGTCTTCCAAATCCTAATACATTTTACATACTTAACATAAGTGGCACCGCGCCATCTAACTACAATGCCGACGCCTCCACGGTTTCTTAAATCAAAATGAGGGGAAAACAACACAGTTTATTTCTGATGGGAACCAGCACGGAACTCAATAAGATTCCAACTATATCCACCTGTGCTTTAACTGACTTAAAAAGAGCAAGCTCTTAATTCGACTGTATTTTTGTTTTGTGTGTATGTTATCGGATGATTCTGACATTTCGCACTGCTATTACAATAGTGTTATTACAATAGTAGTAACTCAAAATATGTGAAATTTAATATTATGTCATTACTGAACGTAAACGTTGATCCTCTACAAGTAAAAAACCGTCGTTAGAATATTGTAAGAAACAATCAAAAGACATCTACTTAATTCAAAATGAAACACATTTTATGTGAGCTATTTTTGGCCAAAATAATCCTTATTCAAAAACCTGAAATAATTTTTTCCATTGTATTTTTAAATATATTTGAGAAATTGCTTAAGTGTCTATAGTAAACTATAACATATAAATTTTTATGATTTTTGGCGGGAAGTGAGTAATTCGTTTTTCATCGATTCTGAGAAAGTCCACATTTTGAGTTAATACACTATTGTATTAACAGTGCGATTTGTAAACCGATTTCGATGATTCTTTTTTGTTGGAAAGGGGATACCTCAGTAGTGGTCCCATACAAGTTTGAAGGAAATATTCCACCTCTAAGGGTGGCAAATTAGCGGATAAATCCGGTTGATTGGATTTCACACACTTTCCGTTAACCGATTTCAATAAAACTTGACATATACATATAATTTTATAAACTTTTGAGGTCGGTTTTTTTTATGACAATGTTATGTAATTATTGGTATTTTGAAGCTTCAAATAATAACAGTAGATGGTACGAAATTATTACTCTACTTATTATATTGATTCATACAATAGGTAACAGTCAACTTTGGAACATTCTTATAGCTAAGGAATTAGAGTTGAGTCTCTAACTTGACGTGCTCTTGACTGTGTATTTCAAAATCACACAAAATAAACGCTAAGCAGAAATCTGTCCGCTCTAGCGTATGTAGCCATAAGTATACCAAGGATTATCGTTTTACGTTATTATAAGACTTATGATTTGAAAATATTACTTCAATTCAACAATGTAGTCAATGATGTCAACAGCATTCAGAGCATTGAACACGTTCAGTTCGTTGACAATAATGTATTCTTTGGAACAGTAACGTGGTTCTTCTGTAAAGCCAGCCAAGTTTTGTTGCAGCCTGTCTATACACATGGCAAACTTTGGAGAAAGTGCAAAAATAAACCTAAAAATGTGAAATATATATTTTTTAAATATTTTTAACCGACTTCAAAAAAGGAGGAGGTTCTAAATCGTCTGTATTTTTTTCTTGCATGTATGTTACGCGATAACTGAGGTACCCTCAAGTAGTGGTCTCATTTAAATTTAAAGAAAATATTCCACCTCTAAGGACGCGCTTTCCGTTAACCTATTTCAACAAAACTTGGCAAATAGATAGTGTAATTCCACGAACTTTTAAGGTCGGTTTTTTTAGTACTTTTTTATATACAAAAAGCGATATTTATTGCGTAAATTATTTTTTTTTTCACTGGAAAGAAGGTACCTCCATAGTGGTCCCATTTAATTTTGAAGAAAATCATCCACCTCTAAGGGTGGCAGTTCACGCATGAAGATTCATTTTTATAAATAACGCCTAAATTTCATTATAAGGAGCAATTATTTTAATGGTTGATTTTGCTATTCTCCAAATCAAGGCGATTATCTCCCTCAATATACACTGAGTAGTGAGAACCGATTTTATCCTGTGTTAAGTCCCGTATAGTGGCGAACTAGGGGATGAATCCGGGTTTGCACACTTTCCGGTAACCGATTTCAATAAAACTTGGTAAATATACGTAATTCCACGTACTTTTGAGATCGGTTTTTTTAGTACTCTGTACTGACATTATTATTGTTCAATCCATTAGTCATCCAGTCCTTAAAAATCGCAAAATCTGTAGTCTGTAGGAGGGCTGATGGCCCATCGAGCATACTTGTTCTAGAGTGGCGACCTCGTCATGGCAAACGTGTAGGACGCTGCACAGGACGGGCGCATGATGGACGGACGACCAGCGTGCTGATTTTGATTCAAATCGGAATCGACCCGATCGGGTAGTCTCGAAATCAGATGGGTTTCTGAGCGAGAAGATGAACCTGATTCCTACTATATCTTTCTAATTTGTGAGTTAAATCAACTATTGTTCCTATTTGAAATGTCAAAAGTTTCCAATCGGCCAGTTGTGTATCGCAATTATGCGCCTCGACTCGGAGTTCGCAGTTTCCGATCGGGAGAGGCAATCAAAATCAAGCTGCTGAGAAAGGTGGCCGAAGCGGCTGGACGCGGGCGGTACCTATGAGACCGGGAGAGTTGGCGTGCTCAGGGGGGCTTTTGTCCAGCATAAATGTGTAAACGAAAAATTATATTGAAAGATCATCTTTTCACTAATTTTTAATAAAAGTATGTAATAAGTTTACAACGGAGTATACTAACCTGTTTTAAACGTCAAGTTTCCGTATCCAAAGACCCGTTTTAACCCGAAAAATTTTAAGTTAATTTTTTTGCATATATTTATAATATTAATACATTTTATAAATGTTATTAATTGAACACACGCAACTGTAGCTCAAAAACCACTGATGGTTTATCCATCCACAACGATTGTATTTCACATTTTAAAACCCGTTTTAATCATACTTCTAATGACTAACTACGCAAACATTGCTGCCAAAAGTCAATGCAGGTACCAGGGTCAAAAAATAATTTACCAGTCCAACGGAGTCATTAATTTTACAGTATATAATAATATATTATAGTTAAGAAACCTTTAATCCCGTAGCGATATATAATATATATAGCGAACGACATGAGCGTGAAAATTATAATAGCAAGATAACAAGTGATACATTAATGAAATACGTTACCAATCCAGTCGTGAACTTCCGTAAAGCACAAACAGTTTGGAAGCTTGTAGTAGTAAAATTTTTTGTCTTTCGGGACAGGCGTCAAATTGTTCATACTGCCAGATCTTAGAAGGTATTTTTTTTAAATAGTATATTTTTCCGACTTTTTTTCAATGGTTTAATTTTCTAACAATTTTTCGTGGGAAATCGTTATATCTTTAAGGTGGCCATTTTCCGTTTCGAAGCTTGGATTTGACAAAACAAACTAGTATATTTGTATTTTTTTATAGTAACTGGACGTATTAAATCTTATCCATGGCTAAATTCAATTTCTTGCACGTAATGGAAGTGACTCACTACGAAATTAAATTATGAATTACGTCAACAAAATATTACGCGTTTTTGTTACTTAGTTAGTGTGTCCTTTTTTTGCTCGGTGTGAATACTCGAAGGTAATTTGAAGAGATCCGTCTAGCATTTACCCAGGCAGCGTGAAGCGATTGACAATAATGAATGAGAAAAAAATAAATGAATAAGTGCTTTGTTTTATTACAAGGCACAACTTTATCTTAATAAACGTATGTCTTACTTGAAGGCAGTAATTAAAAGTTATGGGCAGTAATTAACGTTTTCTATTTGACATTTTACCTGTTTAAAGTATATTGTGGACAAACGACAATTTGTACAAACCGAGAATACCATTTTTCATTGCTAACGTGTTACCAAGTGAACTCAAAAAAATAAAATAAAATGAAATATATTAAGCTTATTAAATATTGTAACAAAAACACTTTTACTACTAAGATAAAATTAGTTCCAGCGCGCACCGCATCGATATCACAAATTCTGCATCGCGGTGTTAAGATTTTCTCTCGAGGAATGACCACAGTCGGCGATTCGGACATAATGGTTAACCTGCTAGATACCTTGTACGCATCTAGAACTGCTACAACAGCGCATTAGGTCGTACATAGTAGTACCGATAGCTAGAAAAGGTTATTCTGTAGCACTGGTGGTTGCATCTAGAGCTGCGTCCTATTAGAACAGCTTATGGGACCTCCATGACGTGTCGTCTAGGGGGAGTCTGTTTACGTTTAGTAGCCTATATTATTTGTTGCATTCCCGGCATCACGTTAATCAATAAACACCGTTAAGATGAGATTGGTCTTCCTCTGTCATCCGCACTACGCTTTACTACAATATCACGATATTCTACTACCATTAACATGATATTCATTTATTTTTAGTGAAATTACTCCACTAGTTTGTTATAATTATTAATACAAAGATCAAAAATTAGGAAAAATTCCTTCGATCCGGCTGGATTCGAACCGGCGCTTTCAACATACCGTGTCTGATACTTTCCCAACTGCGCTGCGGAACGAATTTCTTTATGTGATACTAGCTGATCTTCGTTTTTGCAATTGTGCAATGCGTAAACTAAATACGAAACGGTAGCTAAGGGAATTCCCGAGACTGTTTTTTGGCTCATATCTAGTTTGTACTTAAGTTACACAATTGACATGCCATGTATACAAAATATCCCTTCCATTCCGTTCAGCAGCAACGTAGATTGAGCTTGCGATATTTGTTTTTATAATGATGAAATCGTGTATGAAGTTAGAATACGTGAGGCGCACTATTAGTTTGCGGAATGAATAAGAAAAAAATACTATGAATGGTCAAAAATTAATTTGTTTCTCAAAAAATTCTCCGTTAGCGTTAATGCACTTTTTCATACGAATAAACCAATTTTGAAAACATTTATGCCACTCCTCAGTCACAATCCCTGAATCATATTTTTTATACTCTTCGACAGCCTCTTCTGGGGGGCTACCACAACTTTTTAAAACAATATTACTTTAACCTTACATTGACTTTTTGTACCATAACACGCTTAAAGTAAGCTTATTGTAATGTTAAGACTATGATGTTTTATTGGTAGCTATGTGACTATTCATTCACTCAGTTCATACTATGACTCGACTTTAACATTAAAGTAATATTGCTCTTATGTCCAATTTAGCAATCTTAAAATAGTTACACGGATGCAATGGAAACAATATTATTTTCAGTTTTATTGTCTTAATATTGATTTGTAATGATTAAAAGTTAAGTTGAACTTATTTATTTACATATATCTCTTCAATATTTTGTTTATGTTTTATTTAATAGCACATAGTAAATAATTTTTCGTTAAATAAAAATACGCGATGTTTATTTCGTAAAATTATAACAGCGCCATCTATATGCTCCTTGGCGAAACTAACAGTTGACACTAGACTATAGTTCCGCTATCACTTGTTGCTTGTTTTATTTTTTTTTCTTCATGAAAATGCGGAATATTTATTGAAAACAACGTAATTTTAATAGATTTTATTATTACATACTTTTCTTTTTTTAACAGTCAAAATTCTCTGAATGTAAATAACATTAACTACTTAAATATTAAACCACGATAAGACGATTCGGAACATCAAAAAAGAAAGAGATGGCATTATATAGTTCACAAAGCGTTATCTCTTTCCTATTTTTAGTAAGGAATAGACAATATTGGGAAATCATTATTTCTTTCAATCACTTTTGCAATAATACATTACTTCGTTGACAGGTTCGTCATGGTACGAATTTGAGTAATATTATAATAAGGTTACTTTACACTTCCATTGCAATAAAATTGTTTTTGGCAAGGTTATGGTAGGCCCCCAGGTGATGAAAATCGTTGACCGCGTAACTGGTTCTTATTTTTTGGAAATAAATAAAAATCACAAGGTGCCATGTCGGGACTGTACGCGGGATGGCTCACAAGGTCAACGTTGTTCACCTTCAAAAATTCATTTATCTGTCTGGCCGTGTGAGAACTGGCATTATCGTGGTGCAAGATGATACGGGGTTTACGGTTATTTTTACGGAGTTTGTCAATAACTTCCGGCAAACAAGTGGTCCTGTACCAATCACTATTCACGGTACAACGATTCTCCAAAACAACAGTGGCCACGTGTCCAGTTTTATTAAAAAAGAAGCAATCATCCGCTTAGAGGCACTTTGCACGCGCGCCACTTTGGTTGGTTTCGACTCATCTCGAAAGGCCCATACGCTCGATTGCTGCTTTGTTTTGGGATCGTAATTATAAATCCATGTTAAAATCCATGGTGATGTAGACAACCAATTTGTAAAATGACGCCACAATGTACAAACAATTGACAGTCAGATGAAACAAACTGTATTCTATGACCAAACAGTTCCATTTTCAAATGATGTAATTACTTTTTAGGTATTGTTTATGTAAGTGGCCAGTTCTGGTTCAGAAATTTATAGCGCCCTATGTACCTAACTTTTGGCAAAATTGTTCAATGAAAGGAAGCAAGACGATTGTCTTTATCACTAAAGACAATCACCATCAATCATCGATTCACATAGATGGAAGCTTTAATGTATTGAAATTGGCGAACAATGTAGGTTAAAATTTAAAACATAGTTTCCCAAAATGGCCCATCAGTGGGCGCTGAAGAATGAAGAAAAGTACTAGGGGGGCGGAAGGGGCCTCGGAATCAATTGGGAGGCGTTGATGCTCGACAGGGGGTGCCACCGCTTTTGAAAAATATAAACTGCACTACATGTATATTTTTTTTAGCTCGTGATTTTTTTGTAATAAGTTGGATTAAAAAATACGTGTTTTCAATTATTTTTTGTGGTGGAGGCGTTGAAATTTTTTTATCTTGCCTAAGCGGGCAGTGAGCCAAAATGTTTGGGAACCTATGATTTAAAACAAAAAACATATACAAAGTATCAAAATTTCCAATTAAACAATTAAGCTTGGTAGACGAGTCCTGATTAATGTCCCGGAGTGAATTCCGTTGCTCTAGTACTCATAGTAACAGGGATTCCCTAGTTTGAGACCAGGTAATCGATGTGGCTGTCTAGTACATTACCATTATTATGTTTACACTGCGTCGTCGCCTTTAGAAAGATCACGTCAAGTTTTTAGAATACGGTAAAACTGTGTAAAATCCCTATTTACATATACAATAATTACATATACATGTATAGGGAAGTACTGCCACTTTATCTGTTTCTGCCGCCAAACCGTAATGTCAGCATTACTGCGTTCCGGTTTTGAAGGGTTAGGATGCTGGTGAAATTACAGGCACATGGGACTTGTCAACTTTATGTCGCAGTGTTGCAGTGGCAATACCCCTCAGATCTTTGCGATTTAAAGCTCTGAGTGGCACTGCAACTGTTATGGATAGGCGTGTAGCTCACCATCAGACGCACGACTTGTTCGCTCCGTCACTAGATATTATAAAAAAAAGTATAGTGTTACTATGATTATAACGAAACATGTGTTTATTTGCTTATAAAGTTAAGAATATAATTTAAAAAAATGTACGTGTCGTATAAAAAATTGTATACGCGAGACAGTACCTGGTACAACAATACGATAATGACAACTTCAATGTTCCAGCCACTCACACAAGGCGCTACACTGATTTTGTGCCATCAACAAACTGTAAACAGCGGCAAACACTAGATAAAGAGGACAGTGTGTTAGTGCAAATATTTTACAAGCAAACAGCCATAAATGTGTCAGTTATGTGGTACACGTTGCTTCTAGGAAACTTCTGTGTTAGGAATTGTTGTTTTGTTTACAGATATCACGAGGTGGCATCCTAAGAAGAGGTACGTCCACACGTTTACTTACTGCCTCTTTGTGTAGTCCCTGATACGCATTAAGGCCCGCATAGCCGACGTAATGGACTGCGTCCTGATTCTCAAATTCAATAATAATATGTTATGTTCCTTTATATATATTCGAAAACCAGTAATATATCGATGGTTTAAATATCAATTGACGCAAGTGATATATTTAGCTTGTTTTCAGGACGTGTAAAAATATTTTTTTTTTATAAAAATAGTTTTTCGCTTGTTCTGAAATCCAGCCACATTGTCTCTTACGTCAACTGACATTTGAACCATCTTACTTACATTCTCGTATCCACTAACTTCATTGGATGTTCACGTTTCTATTCCTAAACCCTGTTGATATTCAACAATCACATTTAGTGAGCTTTGGACCTATAGTGAAACAAACACGTTGTATATAATATAATAACCCTTTTCGCTTACATATATGACAAATCCGATTATCTCTTTCAGCTCGACTCTACCTATTATTGTACAATAGAAATTGTTTTTATAGTAAATTTAAAAATGAGGTAGCTAAATTAACAATTTCCGTAACTATAGCTCAGAATTGGGTGGTTTGTATTAATAATAGACATAACTAGTTGATGAGCGATACAATCTTAGTCAGCCGTGACCATAGGACTTCGGTACCCGAAACTTTGGTTGGTTTATATATATATAGTAACATAAACAAAAATAATGGAAATGCGACTATTTTTTCGGATCTCAATTACGTATATTTGTTATTTCAAACCAACCAAAGTTTCGGGTATCTAAATACAAATATATATATATATATATATATATATTTCTTTGGCAGTTGTAGTGCCATTCGAAACTTTAAACTTTAATTGCAAAGACCTGAGGGGCACAGCCACTGTGCCCGTCACCCGGACACATAAGTTAACAAGTCTCACCAGCACCCTTCAAAACCGGAACGCAGTTATGCTCACATTATTTTATTATAGCTTGGCGGCAGAAATGAGAAAACTGGCAGTACTTCCCTGGTTACTGAACTCTTTCACAAGGAGCTCTATGCTACTATTCTTCCGAGATTCTACGCTTCAATTTCATTTGAGTTCTGGTAAGCCGTACGGAGTAAATTTGCTCGAGAAGTGAAATTCGCTCGTAAGAAATGAGTCTATACAACCTCAAATGGCTTGTTGCATGCTAAGTTGAGAGGTAAGTACCTTAATACCTGTAGATAATTCAAATCCGTTGCACAGAGTTTACATAAGAATCAAAAGTCAATTTAGATTTTTATTGTTCTGAAGGCAATAAAAATGTAACTAGGACATCTAAATGTAAACTTTTCCTACCAGCGTTATCGATGTTTGTCGGTTAAGGCACAATCAACACAAACAATAGCAACAAAATAACATAATAGAAACAACTAAAAGCAAAAACATAATTTCAGCACAATTAAGTTCCGACCCTCTTTCTAATTCACTTCAGAGCGCTGCTTGTGTCGATACAGTACATTCCATGAGACTTATTAATATGCTTATCCCTGGATCTTCTTTTATGACCTCACATTCATTAATATGTAAGGAGGATAATTCCTCCGCGATTATTTTTTCAAATGAGGGAACGAACAAGCCGTGCGCCTGATGGTAAGCGACACGCCTGTCCATAACAGTTGCGGTGTTACTCAGAGCTTTAAATCGCGAAGATCTAAGGGGCATTGCCACTACAACCCTGAGACATAACGTTGACAAGTCCCATGTGCCTGTAGTTTCACCAACACCCTTCAAAACCGGAACGCAGTAATACACACATTACTGCTTGGCGGCAGAAATGGGTAAACTGATAGTACTTCCCCGGTTACCGAACTCTTTCACAAGGAGCTCTATGCTACTATTTTTCCGAGATTCTACGCTTCAAGTTTTTTTTAGTTCTAGCAAGACGCACGGAATTTGCACGCGTAGCGAAATTCGCTCGCCAGAAAAGTCTATACAACCTCAAATGGCTTTGGTTGATTCTGCATAACACTGAAAGTGTTGAATCAATCACTTTGGGAAAAATATATAGTAAAATTGAGGAGATACGCTGATTAATATACGGCGTGAAATCACGATTGTTAAAAAATTTTCACAATTGAAAAAAAAATCACAAACTTACCTCGAAATTTTTCAAGAAAACCGCCATATTGTATAAGTACTTTACATGTAACAATGATGTTTTTTATATCAACTGAACTAAATAGAACATATCGCACTGCTATTACAATAGCGTTGTAACTCAAAATATGTGAAATTCAAGATTATATTATTTTTGAACGTGAAATCTGATTCTCTACACGTCAAAAAAACCGTCATTACCTACAATATTGTAAGAAACGATTAAAAGATGGTGCCGTGAGTCACTGTTGATGGTTTACTAACGTTTGTAATACCCCCTCCAACATCACTTTTAATTATGATCGGAATTCATAGATTTAGTATATAGGTCCCGAATTCGACAAGTGAGGACGTGTGTCATGTTTTTAACAATTTTTAGCCTATACGAGTAGATCGATTTTAATACATTCTTTCACGGGAAGTGAGTAATCTGTTTTTCTGAAATAAAGCCAGTGTGTTGTAAGAACAGACCACAAATTCATATATTCCTGAATTCTATTAAAATTGAAATTCATGAATTCCCTGTACTAGAGTAACGGGATTTACTCCAGGGCACTACCCAGAACACTCAGACCAGAGCCAACTTGGAAAGGTTCATTTCTCAATTTGGTATTACCAGGAATCGAATCCGGGATATTATATATACATATATTTACGGACAAATTTAACCCGTACGGTTTGGAAACCGCTAGGTTACCAAGATCGTCAAATGGATATGGACTCAGCTATAGAGTACATGGAGTACCTTATCTGATATTCTGCCATAACCTTTAATGGTTAAGAACACGATAAAAATTAACAAATACTTATATATGAACGAAAACCACAGTTCAACTTTGATGTGTTGTGCTTGTTTGTTTTGGTCAGCATATTATTTGCTGATTAATGTAAAATTTTGTTTATTTTTTATCTGAACTGATCAGAATAATATAATTTTTATATTATTCTTATGAAACTGACAGTGACACAAGCCTGGTGGCCGTCATAAAGGAAATAAATAATAATATAAAATGTTTATGTACATAATGTGATTTTCTTATTTTCCGTATATTATATAAACACAAAATTCAATTCACAAAATAAAAAACTTGCATCCCGAGAAATAGTATTTAAGTAATTTTATTTTTGTTAAACATTCAATTAGTACGTAGGTACTATTGATTTAGTTTGTACCATTACGAATGCACAATAGTCGAAGAAATTCTAGAATCTTTCTACATTACAATAGTAAATAATATTATTATAAAAGAAAAAGAATGTTTATCATAACAGTCGTAACACTGAGTAGAAGAAGTAGTAGTTTACATTAGTAATTCATAAAATACGTTCTTATCGAAAACAGTATCGAGCTGAATATAAATCTTAAGGGCGCGTTTCTAAAAATTGTTTGAAAAACTCTAGAGATAGACTACAGAAGTCTGCAGCGCTTTAACAAGCGGAATTTTAACTTGCTCTTGACTGTATATTAAATGTGCTATGAGTGTAACGACGACTTAAAACAGCACAAAATACATACATATTTATATAATTATTGATCCATAAATCGAACAAACACAAAAAGAAAAATTCCCTAGACCCGACTGAAAACGAACCAATGAGTGTTGCCTGAACGTGGCTTCATTACTTTCACAAACATTCATAGATGGCGCTCCGGCAAAAAAAGCGTTTTAAATTCGTAAGATCTGCTTGATGGCTCGATCCGAGACAACAGTCGCTGGTTCGCGTCCAGTCGGTTCGAAGGAATTTTTCTTTGTATTTGTTCGAACTTTGTATCAAAAATAATAACAAACTAGTGGAGTACTATAACAAAAAATAGATGAATAGCATGACAGTAAAAATACCATGATATTTATTAAAAGAATAGTATATACTTTGTGATCACCTACATAAATAAACAATAATAAAGAGCGGATTACAAAGCGGATTTATAAATGCAAGGAGTTAAAAAAACGTTGGTTAAAAAAGAAAAAAAATTTGAATAAACAACTTAAGTAGTAGGACAGGAAATAATGTCGAGGCACCTTGTGCGACATGACCTTTTTATTAAAAACATCGTAGAAGGAAACATAAGATAGATAGAAGGAGATACGGGAATACCAAGGTTTAGTTACATGGACCAGATACAGGAAAAATGATTTTGGCCACAGACGAGAGCGTTCCAAACAGAAGATAGTTACAATTACGTGTAGAGTAATATTTTGATAGGTTGGCCACATTCACAAAAGTTTTACAGATAATTAACAGAACTAGTGATTTAACTGGCAACACTGAGCTTCGACTGTATGCATCACGCGGTCAGTCTGCCTGACGCAGACTACAAGCTTTTGCGAAATATTGTGTTCCTCTATCTCTCTTTAGTATGCGCTGTTTTAATTTCCCATGAAATAGAAAAGTACGAAACCGGTCATTTAATATTCGAGCACGCAATGGTGATTGCATCTCTATTTCTACAAAAAACTTGTTCATCATCAACCCATTTATACGTCCCACTGCTGGGCATGGGTCCCCTCTCGGGCGAGGGTTTACAGTTTAGGCCATAGTCTGCTGCTGGCCGTGGCGTCTTGGGGACTTCACACGTTTTCCAAGTGTAGTGAATCTCTTCGAAGAGCAGATTTCCTCGCGATATTTTTCTTCACCGAATAACTCAGAATTGCGAACCCGGTTTTGAATCCACGGCCTCAGCTTGAGAGGCAATAGGTCAAACCATTAGGCTGCCACGGCTTTTTAAAAACGTGTTCATGGTTCACAAAATCAGGCTTTACAGTTAAGTTTCAACCAAGGCGTAATAAATACGCAAAATATCCTATTAATTTCATGGTCCATAAAACAAGGAAATAAAACGATAAACTTCGAGTACATTACAGCTAACATTAATTTTACCCATTCAATAGTAAATTAAATTCATGAATAATTCATGAAGTGATTGCGGGAACTGGAAAGAAAATACAAACTATGTATATATCAAAAACATGTGACATGCTAAAGCAACACATATGATTAATCCAACAAGATAGGGAAATAATCTCGACCTACTACCGTCATCAAGTGTAGAGTTACATTAATCGAGTCCATACACAATGTCAATAAAAATTTACAACAAACTGCCCGAACATATAAAGCAAATAAATTCATTAACAACTTAAACAACACACTCACTAATTCAAGCTACAACAAAATAACTTTATTAAATTCTTATGCTATAAAAAGAGTAAACCTTATAATTCATACGACTATTGATATAGCGTATATTCTAAACATTGTAAATGGTCATGTGGACTGCTTTGACTTACTGGGAGATATTTCGTTTAATGTACCTACGCGTTCTATGAGACACTATCACCCTATTGCAGTTTCCTTAGCAAGGACTAACTATAGACAAAATAGTTTTCTATGTAGAGCTAGCAAGAGCTTGGATAGTGTGCTGAGCAATCATGACCTGGATGTTGATATATTCAATTGTAATGTTGATGCGCTAAAACGTAAACTCATGGACATTCTATTTAATTCTATGGAATACTTAGTGATTAGCGCTGGTATTGGGTCGTTATATTTATGTAAGTGCATGTTAAGAAATACTTTCTATTGTTCGTTTGTTTAATGCTCGGGTTTGATTTGTCTCAAGCTATGGGTGGAAACCTGTAATTGGCTTTATGTTTATTTTCCTATTTATAATAATTGTAAGAGACTGTTGGTTTTCCATGAATAAATAAATAAAGAATATTTAGACGACAAATTTCTATACCGTCGGCCTGCCTTATTACTACGTTGCTGTATCCGGAAGGGTTCATAAGTTTTCTATCTATGCTTAACACAAGATGTGAAGTCATATACATCTGATGTGCAATTAATAAATTAATTTAATTGAATTCAAGAATTTAAATAATAGATAATCTTAGTACAGAGTATTAAAACAACCGACTTCAAAAGTTCGTGGAATTACATCATTTGCCAAGTTTTATTGAAATCAGTTACCGGAAAATGCGCGACGCCGAATTCATCCCCTAGTTTGTCACCCTTGAGGTGAAATATTTTCTTCAAATTTAAATGGGACCACTAGTGAGGTACCCTCTTTCCAACAAAAAAAGAACCATAAAAATCGGTTCACAAATCGCGTAACATGCATACAAAAAAAAATACAGTCGAATTGAGAACCTCCTCCTTTTTTTGAAGTCGGTTAAAAACACTAGTACGTGTTACGTAGCATTCATCAGGTGTCTATTTTAAAGAGAGTGTTGTAGGGCCGTATTGCAATACGCGAGTGTAACGGGATTTCACATGTCTAAGTGAGTCACCACACTTATCGAGACGGAACCTCGTTAAGCTGGTCAGAAGAAGCTCTATGTTAAAGTAATAAGAGCGAAAAAGACGTACATTTCTCGCCGACGTTCCGTATGGAACCCGCAACGTGTCTTCTGGCCTTATTACATGAAGCTTTTTCTGATTGGCTTAACCGGATGAAATGTTTTTATGAGTCCCTAAAGCAAGCAAGTTCGCGATTTGAGGAGGATCCCATAGTAAAGCATATTTGTATTTCTAGGTAGTGTAAATGATTCTTTAAAATATAGTGAACATAAATTCATTTTATCTTATATGTCAAGTAACTTTAGTAGCAGTAGAGCTCATTGTGAATGAGTTCTATTTCAGGCGCAAAGCATTAATGTGAGCATTACTGCATTCCGGTTTTTAAGGGTTATTTATTTATTTAGGTTTCGTTTTACAATACTAAGTGGGACGAACAAGTCGTGCGCCTGGTGGTAAGCGTAACAGTCGCAGTCACTGCCACTGCGCTCGACAACCTGAAACATAAGTTACAACTTGATGGCAGAAATAGGTAAGGTAGCAGTATTTCCCTGAACGAACTCTCACTAGGGGCTCTACTGCTACTAAAAGGGTAATGAAGATGCTGATGAAATTACAGGCACATGAGACTTGTTAACTTATGCCTCTCAAGGCGACATGCGCATTGACCCTCAGATCTTTGTAATTTAAGCTCTGAGTAGCACTGCAAGTGCTACGGTCGGACGTGTCGCTTACCACCAGACATAGGTACGACTTGTTCGTCGTCACGGCTTTAGCGATTTGATCTTATTAAATCGCGTGTAAAATAATACAGTCAAAGTTTACTTTATGCTCCTTAGTAACAAACTAACGAAAGAGCATAAAGATTAAAAGTACGTTGAACTTTAATATAAAAAAAAATTAAGCGAAACTGACCACTCGTGTGTAAAAAGTTGTTCAGTTTCTAAACTTGCGGTATGATGACAGAGATTATAGTTCTTCTAAGGTCGAGATTTACATTAGGGGACATTCACATTTGGTTCACGCGCTATGAAGGCATTGTGTTCGAATGATGTATTTTTTGTCACATTTTTTGCGATATTTAATGATACAATAATAATAATGACTTCGTGCCTATTCGTGGGGGGAAGCCGGCATGGGTGTAAAGAATATATTATCTAGATTTCATGTTGTTTTTTCTCTAGTTCCTAGTAGCAGTAGAGCTCCTTGTGAAAGAGTTCGTCCATGGAAATACTGCCACCTTACTTATTTCTGCCGCCAAGCAGTAATGTCAGCATTACTGTGTTCCGGTCTTAAAGGGAAGGGAGCTGGTGAAATTACAGGCACATAAGACTTGTCAACTCACGTCTCAGGGTGACGGGCGCAGTGGCAGCGCCCCTTATATCTTTGCGATTTAAAGCTATGAATGACACTGCTAGTCTTATGGACAGGAGTGTAGCTTACCATCAGGTGCACGACTAGTTCGTCCCGTCACTTGATATTATAAAAAAATGCTATATAAATTGATAGGTAACACAAACAAGAAATATTGTGTAACTGATTTTTGAAATAACAGCTAACAGATTTTGTACTGTGCAATAACAGTCATTGCGTTTCACCTATCGTATCCTAGGTGCGCGAGTTCTAAACGCACTCGACCGGTTTTTTATACTACGGTAACTTTTTGCTACCGTTCAAACAAAATCAACGTGAGTAATGCTTATTTACTCATAGACATACATATTTAGAGGAAAAAAAAGTCGGATTATAATAACAAAGTTCATATGAATCAGGGTTATTGTTGATGTAGGTTTTTTACAACACGTCAGTGGATGCTGTTTTTTTTTACGTTTGATACCTTAGAATAATAACGCTATTCTAAGTTTGATACCTACTTCTTTTGTCTATTTGAAAAAAATGACAAAAATACACATACTTACTGAATCTATCTACATGAAAAAACTTTCTGTTTTCTATGGTATTGTAATAAAATATTGTTTTAATAACATTGATTTTATAACATTAGTTAATAAAACAATCAATCTGCAAAAGAACAATAAATTTGTCTCGCTTAATCGTAGTGGAATTTTATGAAAGTTATATTTTAAAAATAACAGTTCGAGCTGCTTTTTCGGCTTGCAGTCTGTTTCGGGAGGGTTTGTAAATTATTCCAACGTACCTTTTAAGTCATGCCACGACACGAACATCCGTAATGAATATCACCATTAATCAATGCAGTCGCTGATACGGATGCAGATATGAACCAATGGTCACATATACCAGAATATTTAGCGAAATGAAAAGACTATCGATGTCATTCTTTTTTCAAATTAAACGTTCTGGTATGTGTCCAGAGATTCATATGAACATAATCGTCATAATCTATTTGTAAGTCAATGTAATAATCATACATAATCAACCTCTTTGTAACGCTCCTCATGAGTTTATTAAAAACAAGTTAAATAAAAAATTCACTCTTTATTTCCAGTAACTCCTTCATATTTTGTTTTGTACAACCGTATACTATGATATAAAATCACGTAATCGTATAATGAATGACGATTGAGAAAATGGGTAAACCAATTAAACCGGTTTCAAAAGACGCAAGATTTTTAACGTTTTCACCAAACTGTTGTTGATAAACACAGAAAATACGTGTTTCGAATACATTAAACTATTTAACATAAATTTACAAAATGTTATCATCGTATTTATTACGTATCGCGTTAAGATATTTTGTGTGATTTTATGTTTTGTATTTGAGCTCGTTAAATTCCCGGGAAAAAGCATGCCCGTTACAGGAATGTTTGTAGCTTACCTACTGAAGACACTTTAGAAAGCTTTGGGATCCTTTCCAATATCGTACAAATCAATCCGTATAAAGTATGGAGTCCTCATTCATTCTTGACCACAATAAACAAGATCTCAATACATCAGTGGTCGATGGAGATCTCTCTAAAATCAGTTACTTTTATTGTGAAACATTTACAACGTAAGCACAAATGTACAGGTTTTTTAGTTACATGTACATGCAATTAAAAGGACACCAGTAAATAAGGACCTTATGTACTAAAAATACAAATAATCTAAGCGATACGCATTCTATTTCTCGTCGTAATTACGAATAAGGTTATATTATGTCTGAGTCTCAAAGAAAAAATGGCGAACTAAGCAAATTATTCATATTTACAAAACGAACTTTGAAAGCAAATACGAAATGAACCAACCCAAAATTCGTTTTTTAAATCTCAACCTAATGTGAGGCGAGACTTATAGTAAATAAATGTTTTGACGTATACGTCACACGGAAAAATTGGTGTTTCGACATCAAAAAATACGAATCCAACTTTTTTTTATTGATAATGAAAACTGAAGATACCAGTAGTGAACTATGCAACCGAAAACACAATTGAGTAAACTTCTCTCGATAAAACAAAAATAACACACTTTTACCACGTTCACTTACGGAAAAATCAGTTCCATTCGATTGTTATTAAAGTTATTACAATGAAATTTTTTTGCCGAGATCCATAATAAATACGTCACGGGACCAAGAGCTTATTTTAGCGTAACAGAGTATATCTTATTTATAAAAGGCAAAAAAAAAAGTTAAAATATCATGCAATGAATTTCTCGGCGTCGCCCTCAAATTATTTCAAAGCCTACACAACCACGATACCATTTCGCCTTAATTTTTTTATTGAACTTCAACTTGTCATACTGACGACATGATGGTGCAAAGTTCCTTAACCCAGCGTTCTGTGGATTGTGGATGAGATACCGTTTAAAAGTCCATCAACATTTTGCGTAGGACGTAAGCTCAAAGGCCGAAAGCACTTAAAATTATTATCGAAGATGATGCTCATTTGTCTCGTTAGCACCATGACGTCACCATCTTCAAGTAGTTTTTTGCACTTGACTGGATGTACTGTTAATTTAAGAACGAAATACGTTTAAGTTTTTTATCATGCGATTTGTTAAGTGAACATCGACAAGGTTGTTTTTAATTGCCGTATAACTAAATCAAAATGATTGGTGATAAACGAAGGTTATGTTTAAAAAAAGTACAATGAAAAATAACGCACTTCTCGTATTAACAGTGGCATGATAAATACTAGAGATACGCCGAGTCCAAGTTTTACCGAGTAACCGAGTACCGAATATTACTCGGTTTAACATTTGTCGAGCAGAGTACTCGGCCGGGTTACTCGGTTCATTACAACCGGAAAGCGATGATCCTAAAAGTCCCATTGCTTTAGAATTAGACCGCTATGTCAATGAAAGTTTATTATCGCGAGTGCAGTTGTGGTGCAGTTTCCAATGGTGGCCCTGCCCACCATTGGAAAGAACTCTGCTCACATAAAACAAAACAAAAACTGACACAGTTAGCACGAGAGTTTTTATGTGCACCTGCAAGCACTGTGCATAGCGAGCGGTTATTTTCCGAAGCGGGTAATGTGTATGAAGGAAAAAGGAAAAAGGACTATTACCTGAACGCGCAGACAGCATTGTTTTCCTATATAATAAATTGCTTATGTTAAATTTTAAATATTAATCATATAAACTTTCTTTTTAAATAACTAAATTGCTACAAATGTTACAGTTGTCTAGAATTTCTAGTTGTAATAAATCTCTTTTGATTATTTGAAATATATTGTTGGTTTTACTTTATTATGTCTATAACTGTAATGATTTATTTTAACTGAGTACGCTTCTCATGAACCGAGTTATTCGGCCGAGTACGAGTAGTAAAAAAACGGCCAACATACCGAGTACCGAGGAGCAAACGAGTACTCGGCGCATCTCTAATAAATACTTTACAATCTTTTTTAAGACAGATTATATAACAAAAAATTCATTTCAATTTCATCAACTCACGTTCCGCTGCTGGGTACGGGTCTCCTGTCAGTGTTTAGTTGGCCCAATGCGAGTTGGGGACTTCCCTGACGTGCGGGGAATGGTGTTTTCTTTCACCGGAAAGCTCGTGGTAAAAATCAAATTAAATTTCACATATAAATTCCGAATAATTCAAAGTTGCGAGCGAGCCCGGATTCAAACCCTCAACCTCTGCTTGAGAGGCGATAGGTCAAACCATTAGGCACAAAAAAATCCATTAGGCTACCACGGCTTTATAGTTGAGTTTACTTAGGCGCTTAATTATAAATAACAATACATAAATAACATCAATAAAGCATCCCCTGACAATGCAAACAAAGCAGATGGATGCATTTTTTTATTATTTTAATGATGACACTGTCTTGCACTTGAAGTAGTGGATGACCATTTTGAATCTAAACGACAATTAAAATGTCTGGCGTACTGAATTTGAGGTGTCTAAATCATTTGAATATCGAACAAAACGATCTATTATGTAATTAACGACCTCAGAAGCATTTGCACTAAGGGCTTGATAGGAAGTCCCGGTTACGATTCTCGGTAAGACCAATTTAGGGAAACGTACTTCTGTAAATTGGTTTGGTCAGGGTCTTCCTAATATTTCCCGAAGTAAATTCCGTTATTTTGGTACTCTACGAAAACGACCTCGGTGATCGAGTGGCTTACACACAGGATATCATGGTGTTGCCATCTCTGAGGTCTCGGGTTCGATCCCCGGCCGGGTCAATGTAGAAAAAGTAACTTTTCTGTATTCTCTCGGGTAAAGGTGTTTGTGGTACCGTCGTCGTTGTTTCCGGTTTCCATAACTCAAGTGCTTTAGTCATTTACTTTGGGATCAGAGCAAGGTATGTGATGTTGTCTAATATTTATTTAACTCTCCAATTTAAGACCACGTAATTGTTATAACAAAAAAAAATGGATTCCTGTACCTCTAACTGACAAAGGATAAGACTTTCTTTACAACTTGTTTTTAGATTTAAGTATTTATATTTTTCATTTATTTATTCATCGCATTACATTCGTCTAAAAGTATTCCAATAAAATTTGAAAATAATTCCGATAATCATAAGATTTATTAACATAGAGTATGAAAAGAAACAAATAAAAATTTTATTACTGTCCGTTTTATGAATCATTCACGTTTCCACATAACTCGTTAAAATATTTAAATGTTTTTATGGCGGAAACTAGCAAGACAACCACACCCATTTATCTAATTGCAAACTAATTCGCCTTACTATTTAGCACTAGAGCAACGAAGTTCACTTCGGGGCACTACTCGGAAGTTACAGACCAATTCATAAAAGTACGTTTCCCAAATTGGTCCTGCCGGAAATCGAGACTAGCTAGGACCTCATCGTCTAAAATTCTTGCTGCCAATTTCAATATCATAACATTATAAAAGTAAGCACGGTTGATAAAATTGTTTAACATACCTTTTCTCAAACATGCTCGGAAATGTTTACATTTTACTTTCAAAATACGAACACGGAAAGTTTGTCATCTAAGGTCCATGCGATTACTTCCCGGCCAAGGCCTGCAAAGTAAGTATGAAAATCCATTATGTAAACTTTTAAATCTACCTACTAATAATGAACTATGTAAAAAGGCAAAAGAAAAAATCATACAGCCAACTGCCAAGTTTTCGTAATTGCGAAAATTAAAAGTACCTGTACCGTTTTTTTAAAAAAAAGGAGGTAAAATAAATAAAATGTTTTGGTATTATTTTCTGCATTTTGGATTTTTTTTTCTATGTTCGTTGCGAAAATAAGTTCTAGTGAGAAGTGCGATAACAAAAATAAATATTTTTGTGGATACAAAATAAACCGCGTCATCAGAAGTTCAGCAAGCTACTATTTAAATGTGCCTGAAAAAGCTATATCAAGTATTACTTTTAATTTTAATTAACATTTTTTTTTACTTTTTGTATATTATACATCTTCTCTTTACAGTTCTATTATTTCCTCACATTGTTTGAGAAAATCATTAGGGTAGCCTGGTTTAAAACGGGGAACGTGTAGAATGAAAACAAAAAGTGTTAGAAAATCAGCTATTGTTTTATTTTATAGTCTACTTATCTGACTCTTACATACTAACGTGAAAAGTAGTTATATTTAATAGTGTGGTTGTAATTGATAAAAAATGTGAAGTCGGATTTGCGTACTCTTACAATGTACAATGGGTAAGAGTACGCATGTGCGTCGGCAAGTGTAAGCAACATCTTTTTTGAAAGGACTTCGTTTATCGGTAGCACGAATCACCTCCATACCTTTCTGGTAATGTGATTTTTTGTCTCGGTATGCATGGGCCTTTGCTCATGGAGAGCTGAGAAGAGTCTACTTGTGGCACGGACATACCTCAGTTAGGGTGGTGGTGGTGCGTCACGCGCACTTGCAGCCGATATTTTAGACATCTACGGAGCACATGTCTCAGATCTGTTAAACCTTCAAAAATACTAGACTCTCACAAAAGGTTTCCGTTGATTTAGAACGAGGCATAGCGACAGAAATTTTATTCAGAAGTACACTTTTGTAAAAAAAACGGCATGAGACTACGCGCGTACTCTTGCAACACATCGAGTTGCGTACTCTTGCACACTTCAGCCACTTCAGAATAAAACTGCTACCAACCCCATATGTTGCAAGTGACCAGAATCGTTTGCAGTTTGACCTCAGACGCGTTTTTGGGCGATTTCATACAAAGTCAGTTTAAAAAAAAATGCTTAATTTAGTCTCGGTAACAATTTGAAAATATCAAAAAGTTTTATGCAAATACATCAAAATGTTCAGACATAGGTAGTTTCTTGGTTTTCGATAATTTGCGATAATTTTTCCGCACAACAATCTCCACTTCCTAGCACTACAAAATGACACTGAACTTAGTTGCGTATTGTAAATAACTTCTCGGCAATCTACATTGCGTACTCTTATCGGATGCGTCATCTTAGACCAGGCTACCCTACATAAGCCTCAGCGGGAACGGGGAATGCTTGACTCGTATTAATAACTCATACACGTTCAGCAATCCTTACTTGCAGGCCTCTGTAATAAAGTAGGTACTAATATCAAGGCAAGTTTATCATTACAGTACAGGGGAGGTAAATAAAATTCCAACACCAGTCGTGTACCTACAGTTACGATGTTAAATAACGTTTGTTTTGATCGACTCAAGTCAAGACTAACTAATCAATTTCTCGTCCAAGATAACACTACGGTTTTATTAGTAATACGATTGGTTTTCAACGTGATCATCAGCACATGTGGTCTGTGGATTTTTATTGCAAATCATGTAACTATGAGAATTGCTCTCCCGGGCTGACCGAAACATCACGAGTGTGGCTAACTGAATTAATGTAAAGATGTACTTGTATGTCTTAGATGTATACACAATACATCAACACACATTGTCGGATCCTGTTCGGTTAAAAGTGTGTAGCTCGTTGTGCTGTTGACTGTATACTGATGTACTTATATGCAAGCCATGGTAGCCTACCACCTCTCAAGCAGAGGGTCATGGGTTCAAATCCGGACTTGCTCCACTGAATTTTTCGGAATTTTAATTTGAAATTTACGATGAGCTTTTCGGTGAAGAAAAACATCGTGAGGCAAACATGCACTCATCTGCAAAGCAATTTAATGAGGTGTGTGAAGTTCCCAATCAACATTGCGCCGCATTGCAACTATAGCTCTAGACCTCTCATTGTTAGAGGAAGCCTGTAATCAGCAGCGGGACCATATTAAGCTTATTATGTGTTAGAAAAAAGATATGCAGATTTTAAAATAGCTTAAATTACGTAATGATTAATTATCTAATTATTAATTACGTTATTGTAAAAAATGCACGGAATGCAGACATGTTTTAACAGATAAAAAATGCGTTGACTAAATTCGTAAGCCTCGTACCATTCATGTGAACTTTTGAGTATGCAAAAAAAAACAAATATACTAGAAATAATTATGTGACAATCTATGATTATACTTATGTGTTCAGCTTTAATTGCCCATTTTCGCTCGAAAAACAAAAAAAGCATTTCATCCAAAAACGAAGTTACGAGAGTTTCAAATTGAGCTGACGAATTGACAAGAATAATCACAAGACCACGGATGTTCACACGAAAACAGTACTTACAGACCACGAGTCTATAGTATGTTAAAAGAGCTATGTCAAATTCCATTTAGCAAGTTTTTTTCATGTAAGACTCATCTGCCTTAATTGTAATCCATTCTTCTTCCTATCATAAAAAGCAGCTTCTCAATAACAGACACAAGAACCGTAATATAGTAATGATTCACAGCCGGTAATGCTTTTATGATGTAAGGATACTTCCTGGAAATCGAAAAAGGTTGTAGGCGGCCGTAGTACCTAACTCTCAATTGAGGGTTTGTGTCTATGTTTTCCTGTTTGTGTTGAATTTAAAAAAATGCTTACGTATTTTTCTATTATATTACTGAGAATTTTTATTAACGGACACGTCAGATCCGGGTCAATGACCGAGTTTAACTACAGTTTACGTACGTTTGTGAAAGGCAGGTGCAGGGCAAGCCTACTTTGATCGCAAGCATGTCCTTGGCACTAGGTACCACTTATAAGTTGAACGGTAGGTTCACTCATCAGTTTTCTTCGCGACATGACTCCAAATACCTACGTATATATTGTAGATTTATCTTTACGTTTTTCCCTCAGCAATATTAAGGATTATTATTAATAATAGGAAGATCGATCGTAGTTCGAAAATAATTCGCACCTTTATAAAGCCTCACCTGCAAAATGAAAATTTTACAGGAAAGAGGTTTAAAAACAAAATCAGTCGTTAACTTTTTTACACTTAAAAGAGAGTCAACACTTCACATGATATACATGATTTGTTTCATATACTCCGTATTATTTTTATCGCTAAAAGCACTTTTGACGTACAATGACACGTGACTTTATTATAGGTCACCATTTATTTATCAAGGGAACGAATTATTAGTGTTTCTTTAAAGCTCTAATTAAGCGGGATCTGAATTAGCGACTCTAGGCTTCGCAGGCAGACTCTCCCCAATAGGCCATAAAGCGGCATCATTACCTACTAATAGTTTGTTACGCCAAATAGTTACGCCAAATGTCGTTATCAACAAATATTAAGCCAGGCTTTGTCACGCTAGGCTTTAAATAATAATAATTAACGCACACGCTCAACATAGCATCGCACTAGGGAAACCCTGTGTCGCGGGTGCGATGGACACTCACATAGACAACCACAAATTACACCCAAACTCACGAGAGAAATAAATGTAGGGCATACAAATATTTCTCCCGGCCCGGAAATCGAACCTGGGACATCTGCGAGGCAGTCCGGCATGGTAACCGTTCGGCCACGGAGGCAGTTAAACCTATAGTTATTTACAAAGTTGTTCAAACTTTCTTAGGAGAGTTGATTACAGCCGCCGTACACGTAGGTATGTGGCGCCTGCGCTTATGAAGAATGTTAAATGTTTTACAAACATTTCATTGTTGTTGTATCATAAACCGACTTACTGCTATTAGTCATCAAATACGGTCAACCGCGTACTGTTTCTCGTCGCCTACTGACCATTGTAACAGCTTACATACATATGTACCTACCTATCTCTTGGCCGGGGAATACGTGATTTAATACTGGTTAGAAGATTTGATTTTGCGGTTTACGATCTTTATTTTCCGTTCATTTCCGTTCCGTTCATTTGTCCATTCAAGTACGGAAATGCTTTTTACACATTTTATTGAAATTCTAACTTTGTTTTACAAATCTATCCCTCCTATGTAAAACTTCGTAATCCGAAATTCCATGTAGGAGAGCGTTTTAATGTACTGAAAGGACTAAAATGAGCATAATACCAGGTCGATGTTTTATAATTATTTTTTTTTTAACATTTTAAAATTCATTACCATGATAATAATAATAATAACGCACACACTCAACATAGCCCCGCACTAGGGAAACTCTGTGTCGCGGATGCCATGGACACACATACAGACAACCATAAATTACACCCAAACTTACGAGAAATAAATGTAGGCCATACAAATATTTCTCCCGGCCCGGGAATCGAACCTGGGACCTCTGTGTGGCAATCCGGTATATATGTAGTATGGTAACCGTTCGGCGACTGAGGCAGTTTACAATTAAATTTGTAATTTAGTAGCAGTAGAGCTTCTTGTGAAAAAGTTCGTCCAGGGACTTACTGCCACCTTACCCATTTCTGCCGCCAAGTAGTAATGTGAGCATTACTGCGTTCCGGTTTAGAAAGGTAAGGGTGCTAGTGAAATTACAGGCACATGAGACTTGCCAACTTACGTCTCAGGGTGACCGGAGTGGCAGTGCCCCTTCGATCTTTGCTATTTAAAGCTCTGTGTAGTCCCGTTATTTAGTATCATAAAAAAATTAGTCTTTATTTTTCATAATGTATATTTTACTGCTGAGTATAATAAACCTACATAAAATTGAAGTGATTAAAAAAATGCACCTATTTTTGTAGCTTCCGATAGCTCACGTAGAGGTCGAAATACTTGCATGACTTATGCTGTCTACACAGGATACTGCAAAGTTTTCTTATATGCATTTTTTGGGGCCAAAACTTCCTAATGTCTCAATCATAATAATGTGCCAGTTAAATATCTGGTCTCAAACTAGGAATTCCCTGTACTATGAGTGCAAGAGCAACGGGATTCACTAAGGAGGCACTACCGAAAACGCTCAAACAAGAACAAAGTCAAATTCAAACAATCTTTATTTCATAAGTAAGCAAATTACACTTGATTTTATTAATCATCTCTACTGCTCATTCCTAAGGCAAATTCCCCTGAAAATAATGAGCACGGAACTCTAGGAGTTGCTCATTGTAAAAATATACATTTGTATACGGGGTTATTTTTAAAATACTAATAACCTCGTAACACTATATTACTAACATCATAAACAACAAGTTTTGAGTCACGACTTTTAATAAGTCATCAGATTTTACTTTCATACAAAAACAAATAGAGTCGCTCTAAGCGGTAATAACTATGTGCAGGACGGAGGTGGGAGTCATCGCGGAGGCCGTTTGCACGTTTGAACTTATTCCAAACATAGATCTAAAAAGTAACAGACAGTACAACAAAAACTTTAAACTTTATTTTAGGTACATTTTCTGTTTTGTAAAAAGTCATAAAACAAAAGTTTTTATTTATGATGTTAATAATTATGGTCCTGTGAGGTCGTTAGTATTTTAAAAACAACCCTGTAAACATCATAGATCGAGACTACCTGCAAGAGCTAAACGAGTCTCTACCGCGGATTTTTGTCATCCAAGTATAGAATCTGTATAATAATAACCTTTAGAATAAAGTTTTTGTTTCAATGTACTTTTAGATCGAATCCGGAACTCCTCATCTAGCATCCACATTGCAAACCGTTGGTTAAATAACCCCATACCGCGATCTGTGAAGAGGCACCGTGACTTCGATGTCGTATGCAATTTACGATTTTGTTAGTTCATCGCAGCCTTGCCGGACTTGCCCTGTTTGCAATGAGAGAATACAAACCGTATTATTATTTCAATATTAGCTGTTTCTATACATTGCATGTAATATTTAGAAGGTTATACGTGGGGCGAACTATAAGTTTCCGGAATGAATAACAAAAAAATACCATAAATGGTCAGAAATGAATTTATTGTTTCTCAAAATTGTTTTCCGTTAGCGTTAATGCGCTTTTTCATATGAATAAACCCATTTTGAAAACATTTATACCACTCCTACGTGACAATCTCTGAAACATATTTTTCATACTCTTCGACAGCCTCTTCAGGTGATGAAAATCGTTGACCGCGTAACTGGTTCTTAATTGAAAATTTAAAAAAAAAAAATTGTTGGCAATAAATAAAATCACAAGGTGCCATTGCCAGGTCGGGACTGTACGCGGGATGGCTCATAAGGTCATAGTTGTTCACCCTCAGAAATTCATTCGTCTGTCTGGCCGTGTGAGAACTGGCATTATCGTGGTGCAAGATGATACGGCGTTTACGGTTATTTTCACGGAGTTTGTCAATAACTTCCGGCAAACAAATGGTCGTGTACTATTGCTATTCACGGTACAACAATTCTCCAAAGCAACAGTAGCCATGTGTCCAGTTTTATTAAAAAAAGAAGCAATCATCCGCTTAGAGGCACTTTGCACGCGCGCCACTTTGGTTGGTTTCGGCTCATCTCGAAAGACCCATACGCTCGATATCTGCTTTATTTTGGGATTGTAACTATATCATAAATCCATGTTTCGTCACCTATTACTATATCCCACACTAAAATTTGACACTCCTCGTTAAATCTGGTAAGCGTGGCATTGCAGCAAGCGACACGATCCGTTTTTTGAGCCTCAGTCAAATTGTGTGGGATCCACAGAGAGCACAGCTTTTTCACACTCAAATGTTTGTGTAGTATTGATAGTATTTGACTCATACCTATGCCTGACGATGCCCGAATCTCATGGTATTTCACATGCCTGTCTGATTTGATCATACGGCGCACAGCATCGATGTTTTTGTTGTTCACAGCAGTGGACGGGCGACCATCACGAAATTCGTCACCGAGATTCACATAACCGCGTTTGAATTCTGCGAACCAGCTATAAATAGTCGTCTTGCATGGTCCTTCATCGCCAAAAGTTAAATTACACTTAAAGTCGTAGAAAATCATACTACGAAAATTTTCACGAGTTAAATCCATGGTGATGTACACAACCAATTTCTAAAATGACGCCATAATGTAAAAACAAGTGACAGTCAGATAAAACAAACTGTATAAGGAATTCTACAACCAAACAGTTCCATTTTCAAATGTTGTTGTAATTACTTTTTAAATATTGTTTATGTAAGTGGCCAGTTCCGGAAACTTATAGTGCGCCCTATGTATTGTTAATCGTTTCCCTATTGAGTACTGTTTCTACAGTTTTTTTTCTAACGATGATTTTGGACAAGAGCGGCAATTCCTATAATTTAATTTACAAGTTTCGGGAATTTGCATAATTTCCCTTTTTGTGCTTCCCATACAAAGCAATGAACACTTGACACAGGTTTGTAACAAAACCGGCGGTTGCAAGTTGTTCCTTTTAATAATAGGAATGGTTCAGTGGTTTTGCACTAAAAAAAATGACATTGTACCAAGGAAATGATAGCTAACTAGACTTACTATTACACGTTGAACAAATAACGTTTTAGGTACATACATTGGCGTATAACAGTGACAAAAATCATATTTAGGTATGTATATCTATAGCTTTGTCGAGATGTCTTTCGGTTGTTTAATCAATTTGACGATTGCAGTTTGCTTAACTACGAAACTAGATATTTCGAATGTGTTGTATTTTGAATTAAATTGGTAGTAACTTGATAAGGCATTACCACTACTATTGCTACCATCTCATAAAGGTGCCTATAGATTTGCTCCATTCTTTGATGATTTTTTATTTAGGCGCTTAGAACGTATCTAAGTTATCTTTTTTTGGTGAGGTATTGTACACGAAAAGCAATATACGCTGCCAGGACTGTAGGCCACAAAATGGTCAACCAACACCAATGTTCAAAGATGCTGCTGATTTGTCATATGTCAAGGTGGCAAACTGGATAACATAATTTTACAGGTTATTCTAGGTATCGACACAGAATCCTTTTTTTGAAATTGGATAGAAAAAGCGTTAAGTCCATAACAATGCAACTACTTTTCTGACTGGCTCAAGCCGATTGCACCTTAATAAGTTTGGTGACTCCCTAATTTATACCTATTGGTTGGGAATCCAACCATTTTTCAAGACTAAAGGATCCAGAAAATGTCGTTTGTTAATGCCATGAAACATTTTTCGGCAGGAATCGAACCTAGAAGCTTTTACGACGAATGCAAGCTTTCTTCCAAGTAGGTTAGTACTGCTACATCCAAAAATATAGGACTATAATAATATGTAGTATATTGATAAGGAAACCCACTACATTCATTTAGGAGATCCAACATTAAAACCTTTATTATTTCAGATAGATTCTTCTGGTAATCTAATATAAAACCTTTAGCTATGTAAATAAGTCTGCATATTCTTAAATACTGTTCGAGACTCATTTAAACAGGACTTTCTGTTTTCAAACATTGAAACAGTCATTTAATAAAAGGCAAATATTTTATTGTAAAAAGATACTTCTGCTATTGTTACGAATGAAATGTAATAACAAGTTTAGTAGTTATTTTCTAGAATTCATTATTATGAGATGAGATACTTCATTTAATAGTGGACAAAAAATACTTCAAGATAATGTAGAGTTTTTAGGTTTTCGCGATTGTTACACATTGGAAATGATACCTATTGTTTTCGGATCTAAATGTCGTATTTTTTAAACAGACCAACGATTCGGGCCATTTAAAGAAGGGGTCCTGCTTCTTCTTCGTATTGTATCGAGTATAAAGCTTGCCTTCACGGCGAAACGGCGCAAAGTCGTTTGTTACCCAGGGTGTGCCACACGCAGACGTCCTGGAAAGCAATGGTCCAGCCCAGGTCCCCAGATCGGCCATGACCAAAACAAGTTTCATTTTCAAGATTTTAATTTGACTCAGCACCAATTTATGTGCAGAATGTGTGGTTTTTGAAATGTGGTTGGATTTATTCTGATTTTTTCATTAAAAACCATTTTTTTATCTCTGTCCAGGAACAGAGACAGGCTAGGGATTTACAAACGAAATTTGACTTCGACAAAACAAAAATGGCGAAACAAGCTCATTTTTCAAAGTCACAAAACGAACTTTGCCTAAGTTTAAGCAATAAATGAAAGCTTTCAGTTTACGGCGTATATAGTTTTGTTGAGTAGGCTAGTTTGTGCAAATCGGAGGAGTCAACTAGATAGACTAAAAGATATAAATCTGCTGTAGCAGAATGACAGAAAATACTTTCCCATCTTTTCATTAGTTGCCAAGTAAACAAAATAAAACCAGTATGAAATAAAGAAACCAATATTTTACTGACAGCATTTATTCGTAACTGCCTTAGTCACGTAACAGTCGTGAACAATACATTAGCATTAAATACGTTATCGTATGGGTAGGTACGATAATGTCGAACATGTTAGTTATTTAATTTCGACCCTGAAAATTTGATGATAGTTTTGTATTTTTACGTCTATCCTCGTGGCTTTAACTGACTTAGCCTTCGTTCACACGGCGTTGTCCTGCACGATTTCGATCCTAAAGTATTCGATTTTAAACGGATAGACAGATATATTTTCATGCGTTTAAAAGACGGATAGCCACAGTATGCATACAACAGTAGCCCTGGGAACACGTCTGTGTTGGATCCACGCTTTGTTGCTCTTTTGTATTGGCATAGAAGACGCCAAAGACTTTGCCGCCGGAAGAACAGAATAAAGAAGCAGTGCGTACAAAAACATTTGAAAAACTGTACGAAAATCTGAGAAATGATCAAAAAAGAACGGACTTTTGTTCCACTAAAGATATTAATAAATCGTTGCCCATAGAAGATTCGCCTGTTATTTTGTATTAATAAAATTATGCGTGCCCTCTTTACAAAAGATAGTTCAATACTAGACGCCGCCACCGCTTGTTCGGTGAATATTACATATAAAAACATATGACTTCGCGCCGTGTGAAAGATCATGCATTCATACTATGCGCCACTGCACACCGAAGACGTTAAAGTTCATACGATTTGCTTGACAGCTTCGTTGCGTATTCGATAAACGTATAGAGTTGTGTGCGTTTTTTGCAGGACAAACACCGTGTGAACGGTTCTATATCCAATGTATACGTCACTGTTTATTCGGTAAGATTTATACTACAAAAGAAACGTGCAGTACAATGCCGTGTGAACGGGTGTTACTTAGACGACAAAAATCCGTAGAAGAGACCCGTTTAGCTCTTGGAGATTGTTTCGATCTATGGATGTTTGAAATAGATACTGCAAATGATAAAATTTATCATTTGCAATATCTATACTTAATATGGACAAATGTAATATTTTATATATTACGATTTCAAGTGTAACTTGCTTAGGTATTTAGGAACTACAAATTATAATACTTTGACTTTCTATTCAAATAAGGAGGAGGTTCCCAATTCGACAGTATTTTTTTATTATTATTTTGTGTGTGGAAAACGGGTACCTCAGTAGTAGTTTAATTCAAATTTGAGGAAAATACCTCTAAGGGTGGCAACGTAAAGAACAAATCCGGTGTATTGAATTTCACCCGCTTTCTATTAACCAATTTTAGTAAAACTTGGAACATGGGTGTAATTCCAATGAAAAATAAATTTATGGTGACATACAGTTGAGCTAACGAGAGAAACTCCAAGTCTACAGCAGCTACCAAGTGTTTAGGCACATTGAATTCCTTTTGACGAGAACTTCAATCTGCGTTTCAATTGTCATTGAGGAGCACACGGCAACGAACATAGCGAGTGTTAAAATCGTTTTATTTTTAACAGACTTCAAAAAAGGAGGAGTTGCTCAATTCGACTGTATTTATTTCTTTGTCTTTATTTTTCGTATGTATGTTATGCGATAACTCCGGCATTTAATTTTGGGAACCGATTTTGATGATTCTTGGAAAGAGAATACCTCAGTATTAATCCCACTTAAATTTGAAGAAAATATTCCAACTCTAAGGGTGGCAAACTAGGGGATGAATCCGGTTTCACGCACTTTCCGGTAACCGATTTCATTAAAACTTGGCAAATACACAGATGTAATTCCATGAACTTTTGAGGTGGGTTTTTTTATATTAACATTAATTAGTAGTATTATTTAGTAGAAAAAAATTGACCTTATAATTCAATAATATAATGAATCGAAATCTATATGCCTTGTTCCTCAAGTTTTTTATTACCAGATATTTTGGTCAATGTAAATAGGTATCTTCAAGGCTGGAGTGCACCACCCTAGTTTACATTTCAATCAGGCGAGGATCGCCAATCTTCCAGTCCCAATCATCAAAAAAATGATTCATCGCATATTTGGATCTCAAGGTAAGAGACGATTAATCATATGAATGAGAAAGAAAAATTCCAATTTATTTAAACGATTAATATTTCCAGTACAAAGAAATAGCATTATACATTCATGTATATAATAGTACCTACTTCAAATTCATATAATTGGCAATTTCACACGGGTATAGTAAGTGTTGTGCCAGCTGTAAGTGTTAAATGACGTTTTGAGGTGTCACTCGTTGTTTTCTGTGTTGTCTGGGACTATGTTGAAATGTTTCGTTTAACAGCTGTTAATACTGGCTTAGGGACCTGTTTCCTAGCCAAGAAAGGATATAAAAGAAAGTCAGGAACTAACCGGCACGCCACACCCAAAGGTATATAATCTGTCAATTTTATTTGTTGAAAATTACCTTAATTTAAAATTAAGGTAATTAATCTTAAATAATTTATACAGCGTTGAAAGAACAAAGGCGAAATTATTGTTAATAGAATTCTTTAGCTAATTCAAACGTCATAATTACAAGTTTGAATAAAATAAATTCATTCTGACGGCCTATTTATGTTTGGAAATAAAATCATATTTAAATGAAACTGAAATTACTAATTAGCATGTAACCGGAATGACATCTACAACTGTCAGTTTCATAGTTTAGCCTTGAGCGAAATCTAACCGCCAAAAAGAGATTTACAACATCTATGTATAGATTGATCCACATTAAATCATGTAATATGAAATATACTGATTCGACCGACTTGCAATAAGAGATCAACTACTTTATAGAGGGCAATCTTTCATAAACAAATCATTTGTGCCTGAGTGGCCAAGGCATATGATATGTATTAACTCAGTTTTCTTTTGTTTGACTTAACTTCATGCCTTTTGACCATACCTTATAAAAAATATTTTCTTCTGAACTTCAATCACGTCACAAGCCCACGCTTTTCATTCAGCGTGGGCTTGTGACGTGACGAATTTAGCTGCTATTAACTTTGTTTAAAGTATCGGTAGTTTATTTTGATATAATAAATACACCGAATACATTTTATTCAATTACCTATGCAAATTATAACCTCTAAAACTTCACACTAATTCCAGATGTCTCAGAATAGTACAACCAAACACAACTTTGTTCAGAAATTTAAACTCTCACATATTTTTCATAAACAGACGTATACAAATTATGTCAACAAAAATTTGTACGGTAGTTCGCCATTGTTCTTTGATGCGTGGCTAAATGATACCTACTGATATGGTTACAGTTTCTGATGCATGGTACTTGTATTCTTGTTAAAATAGTTGTTGCGTCTTCTTTGATTAAAGCATTTTCAGCGAGTTATTTCAAAGTACGAGGGTCAGTTTGAGGTGGTGCTTTTGAGACGCTGTTCACAAGCCACATCTTTAAAGTGGTCTTTAAATAGTCTTCTAATAGACGTACACATAAAAAAAATTGTGTCCGCTCGGAGTAAAGTTTTTAAGTCTAGTTTTACAATTTATGCTCGAAACAGATAATCTCCAAGACTCGCTCTCAGTACTTTAATTTTAGTAGCAGTACAGCTCTTTGTGAAAGAGTTATTCCAGGGAAGTACTGAAAACAATAGCTATTTCTGCCGCCAAGCAGTAATGTCAGCATTAATGTTTTCCGGTTTTGAAGAGTAACGGTGTTGGTGAAATTACAGGCACATGGGCCTAGTCAACTTATGTCTCATGTTGAAGGGCGCAGTGAGAGTGCCCCTCAGATCTTTCAGATTTAACACTCTCAGTAGCACTACAACAGTTATGGAAACGCGTGTAGCTTACTATCAGGCGCACGATTTGTTCGTCCCGTCACTTGATATTATAAAAGAAAAAATTGAATCATTATAGCCTTTACTATTATATACATTGTCTTCGTACAATTCTGTTACGAAAATTTTAAGACCACGCCCAAATTCATAAGTTTTTGTATAGAAAAGTCACTTCTCGAAATTTAAAGAATGTGTGCTAGCGAGAGTTAGGCTATTCTTAGTGGGAATGATGTCGTAGTTGCGATTATGCACGGATTCACCTATAAACGCAAACCTGCTCACGTACTGTTGATATCAAATTACAACAAATCCATTCTTCTTATTATCGTATCGAAGACATACACTATAATGCTTGTCATGGAAAAAGGTGAAAGGATTTGCTAATCGGCGCAAACTACTCGTCGATCGTTGCCCAAGGTGCGCAAGATATATGGGAAAGGAATGATACGTCATGAGAGGGGCTCATTTCCTACACCAAAAAGTCTATAATTATCAATAAACAATTATCACTTTGAACCCTGCTTTAATAGATAAATAGGAAGATAGAAAAATCTTTTTTGTTAGCACCACATACATAGAGAGATTACAGAGCAAAAATTAAACACATTAGCAGGGTAACAATTGGCGGTCTTGTCGCTTACAGCGATTTCTTACAGATAACCTTAGGATGGAGAGATACTAAACATGAATAAAAGCGGGGGTGCTAGATATAAATAATTGCACAGATATATAGAAATGATTAAACAACACATTATACTTCATACAATTACATGATATTTATTTAAAATTGTAAATAAAGTTTATTTCAAATATAAAGTTTATTTCATTTACAACACTTTTTACAAACATTCGTTGTAAACAAAACATGTGTTATATTAACTAAAATAACGGATAACTCGCGTATTTGAGGTGAATTTTTGCTCGATATGTTTCGAACCAATTCACGGTCCTTAATCACGATATTCCGTTATTTTAGTTAATATGTCTGAGTCTCACAGTGGTTTTCTATTTAAAACATTTGTTTGTAAAAGCTGGAGTCTAAACAAGTAACCCAGTACTGTAAGTCTCCATTTCTTCGTGTTTATTTCCCGAGACACATTAGCATGAACAGTGAACAGCATGTTAGGCTTTACATAAAAGATGTTTTTCTAATAGCCCTTATGAAAGCAACGTTTCAAAACCCAAAGTTTAAAGTCCAGGTTTATACTCATGCTACTTTACATAACTTAAGCCTTTATGACTATTTTACTGACTTATGACATTACTACGAATTTACGAACAAAGCGTTCAAATCAGTAAAATGGGTAGTAAATCTTGTGTATGGGTTAACCAATAACCACAAACCACGAGTACGTCGCATGACATATTGTCCCTGTTAACACGAATGAACGTAACTGACGACTTTGAATATTTCCATAAATCAATGCATAGATCTTCTTTAGATACTTAGGTAGGTATCCATTAGACGTAAGTAACGATATTTTGAGAGCGTACGGGTTACTTTACTTTTTTTACACTTAATTTGCGCTAATAACTCATATGAAAACAAAGCATAATTAGTTTTCTATTGCTAACTGACGCCAGTGGCGTGTTGCATCCAATACAAAAGCGAGGAGCGGTCCTGCTCGATACGGCACGTATTGTGCGCCGGTTCTTGAACCTGAGTGTCTGACCTCAGTCGACTGACGAGGTATACCGCCTCTCCCAGTAAAAAGTTCAAAATTACTCTTTTAGGCCATGGGAGGTACGAGAGTCTAAATTAGATGTCTATAACAATAATAATAACAATAAATGTCTTATATGTATAGTGTGTGAATAAATATGGTTTGCTTATTGTATTGTGGGAGACTACTTAGTGCACTCCATAATCTGAAAAGGTGAGTTTGGAAAAATAGTTAGAAATAGACTTATAAGCGCTATCTCTTTACATGACTACTATTGTGCCGGGTATCCGTTTCCTTCAACACTTCAGCAGGCATTGCTGCTATTCCGTAAAAAGAAATAGATGGATATGTGGTACCACTTGGAAATTGTTCCAAAAGACGATCCCACTAATGAAACCTTCATTCGAGCCTATCATTATAGTCATTTTGTATTCTTTAGTTGATAAAAAATCCAGTAATGACAACACGCAACTCACTTACTTTATTCAAGACAAACAATGAACTTTGGAGCCTCCTTTTCTACACAGTCAATACTACATCTTGATTGTTATCTGTCTGTGTTACTTACAAACTCAACCTTATAGTATTCTCGTAAAAGTTTCAAAAAAATATAATTATCTAAGTACATGAACAATACACGCTATTCGTTTTTTATCGCAATTAATTTTTATACAGGGTGTCCCGGGACGCGACGTCAAGCCGGAACGGGGTGATAGGCCAGGTCATAACTGTTATCAGAAAAATAAAAAATAAAATCTATGTCATGTATTTTAAAAATTATGACCATTTTGAAAAAAATCGAAAAATTATACACCCTGTGACGCATTTTCACTTCCCGTTTCTACAAATTTCCACTTTATTTTAATTTTTTTATTATTTTGTAACCCTGAGTAATGCTCCTGTAGCTAGTCGTCTAAAATTTTGACACAACTGCTCTAATTTTGAAAAAAAAATGACACATTATTCCCATATCAAAAGAGAAATTGAATTTTCGTTCAATTTCAACTCACTCTACCGAAAAAAAAATGTACTACACTGGTTGGGCAAGTAGCTTTAAAAGTTGGCGCATTTTAAGAGGATTCGAAAATGGTATTACACTTGCTACTTTATTTCTTAGATTATGGTCAAATAATTTTTTTTGTGAACAAAACCGGTTTTCAACTATTTTTTATTTCTTAATTTAAATTTATTTAGTGTACCCAATCCTTCGCTCGGAACGGTAACTATGACATAATTCTTAACGGTAACTATGAGAGAGACGGAGAGAGCTATTCTACGAAGTGTGAGTGAGATAGAGAGTGACGCCGCTAATGTGTGA
>NW_020653711.1:3596302-3657295 GCF_003589595.1 Hyposmocoma kahamanoa
CTACGAAGTGTGAGTGAGATAGAGAGTGACGCCGCTAATGTGTGAGACGGATAGATATTATTCGACTAGTGCGAGCACAATTCACAATAACGACAGTACGTTACGCTACTTCGTTTACTGCGCACCTTTCCGTATTCGTTCGTCTTGATTTCGTACTAACAACCTTTTGCTTCGTTTATTGGACCCCGATTGCTTTTGATTTGGATTTGGACTGTTTAGTTTCTCTTTTTTACGACCTTTGCTTTCCTCTGGACCACTGTGATTGTGTTGTGACACCATGTCCGTGTACACCGTACAGGAATATGCCAACATGAACCTCATTTATGGGGAATGCAGATGCAATGCTAGTGCTGCAGCTAGACTTTATCGTGAGAGGTACCCAAATGCTGCTCGTCATCCCGATCATCGAGTTTTTACGAATGTGCACCGTTTGCTCTCAGAGGGACGACTCCCAAGTGTCCAGTAATCAACACTTTATAATGAAAATTTTATATGATACCAAATGGCGGGACAACAAGTCGTGTGCCTGATGTTAGCCTACCCACCTGTCCATGGCAGTTGCAGTGCTTTAAATCGCAAATATCTGAGGAACACTGCCACTGTGCCTGTAATTTCACCAGGACCCTTCAAAACCGGAACGCATTAATACTTACATTACTGTTTGGCGGCAGAAATAGGTAAAGTGACAGTCACGGACCACATAAATGTGGTGGCAGTACTGTGAGTTCTTTCTCAAGATGGTGAAATTACAGGCACACGAGACTTGCTAACTTACGTCTCAGGGTGACCGGCGCAACGGCAGTGCCCCTCAAATCTTTGCAATTTAAAGTTCTGAGTGGCACTGCAACTGTTACGGACAGGCGTGTAGCTTACCATGCGCTCGACATATTCGTCCCGTTACTTGATATTATAAAAAAAGAGCTTTACTGCTACTAAAATTAATAAATTTCTATAAAAATATCAAGTAACCCATAAGTACAAGACTCGCATTAAGTCTGTTCTGTCACACCAGTGTATGTGGGACAATGCCCAATCCGAAACGCCAATGCGTGGGTGTAAGTGTGATGGCGAAATGCCAAAATAATGCCCGTTATTTGCAACAAAGCGAAGCCCAGTTCAACGTGTACCTACTCGGGTCATTTCTTTTCTGTAGGATGCGTCCTGAACCGAAGTCCATGCCCATCTCGGCGCCCTCAGGCCCGATGCTCGATTTACTGTATCTTGAAGTAAAAAACATTGGCACTGGTTTAACGTTAACCTCGAAAAACAAAAAACATTATGCGGGTTAAGAACCTTCAGATCTGTCTTTTGTCCGGTGGTGAAGTCACGGTTATCAGCGACCAACTGACAAATATCCTTAAAAAAAATTTGAGGTTTGAAGTTTTTAAAGATGTAGTGATGTAAAATCGAATGAAATAATCGTATGATAATATATAATATAAATAATATAATAATGAAATAATAAATCGATTTATATAGTTTAGAACAAATAATAAACATAACAGAAAAGATTCAATTGTTATGTTATTAAGTTACTGAAAAACTACACAACAAATTTAAAAAATCAACAATAAACAAACAAAAAGGCAACAACAAAAAAAAATCAACAGCAACGAAACGAAATCGACCCGCATACAAGGTCATTGTAATACAATTTGCACACGTATTCACGCGAGATTCGCTATAACCGATTCCATTTATCGATTCTATGGTGTAAATCTCTATGGATAAATATTCCGTTTTACGCATCAAGTAGTTGGGGTAATTTATTTTTATCATTATCATTTCATTTTCTACCTACCCAATATGTATATTGTAATATTTATTTAAAATTACGATTCCAATAAATACTGTTTGTTTTTGGTTTGTTATATTATAGCAAATTTACTATTTGTTTTCGTAACCCGGTTGAGAAATAATATGCATGCAACGTAAAAATTTGAAATGTCACTGTACCCATTCTATATGAAATGGAATATAGTATGTGATTATTAATATGATACAAAGTCGAACAACACAAACAAGAATTCCTTCGATCTGGCTGGACTCGAATCAGCCTCTGTTGCTACACCGGGGGGTGGCCATACGCACGCGCTTGCAACGTGTTTGCATCGCTGATTAAAATCGCGCGTGTGTGTAAAGGCAGACGATTAGCGACTGCATCGCTTCTAATAGTCGCCATGTATAACCGCTCTTACCATCTGAGCTACATCGATCGATCGAGTCAGTCATAAAAAAACATCATGACATTTAATGCAATAAATATACTTATTCGTAGTATATGAATAAATTGTATCATCTACGCAGTCAAGAGCATAACACGCCAGACATTATGAACTTTGGAACGTTCTTGTTTCATGGCTTGGCTCTTGACCCAATACAATATATGTATTTTAACGGTTAACATAGGCGAAAATCAACCATTACGCGTTGTGGCTAGCTACAGCTCAAACCAATGATAAACATAACATGCAACAAAATTGACGTTATTTATGCATTAAATACCGGTTATATCGTAAAGATTTCGGGACTAATTTATGTGAGTAAAAAGAGAAAGAATGAGGTGTAATTATGATTCACGAAACAAGTTTTGGTTTTCCTTAAGATTTGACATTCCTGCAGCACACGATCACGCAACACGCATGGGGTACCAATGATGTCATTGTAGGGAACCAAATCTCATTGGTAGAACTTACAACATGTTTTGTTATTCCTTCCAGATAATTTTTTTTAAGTAGATATGTGCGCATTTGACCTCCATATCACCTGATGGAAAGCGACGAAGAGGTCGACGATGTAGCATGCACACTTAAATTCCTCAAATCATTTGTGTTCATACATCAATTGTGTTATAAGTTAATAAAGTGTATCTACCTAAATATTGTTTTCACGAATTTATAATTAGTTTTATAACACTTGACAACCTCGGTGGCTTAGCGGTTAGCACAGTTGGCATAAATGATGAGGTCTCTGTTTCGATTCCCGGTAAGTCCAATTTGGAAAAGGAAAGTTTTCTAAACTGGTTTTTGTCTGGGTGTCCTGGATAATGCCTCAGAGTTAATTTCGTTGCACTCATAGTACAAGTAATTCCCTAGTTTGATATCAGGTAATTGGTGTGGGTTCTCGTAGATTATTTATTTGCTAAAATGGTTAGTTTGTTATTACAATTACGATCATCACTTCAAGTACCATCCGATAATATTCTTCTTATCAGGTTTTACTGATTTCGCCCTTTTGATTTTAGGTTTATATATTATAACTTATATACATATTATATAGTTGAAACCCGGCACTAGAGAAACGCTATATCGCGGGTGCTATGGACACACACATATGTAGACAACCACAAATTACAATCAAAATTAACAAGAGATATAAATATAGGCCATACAAATATTTATCCCGGCCCGGAATCGAACCTGGGACCTCTGCGTGGCGGCATGGTAACCGTTGGCCACGGAGACAGTTAAATTGTATGTATATAAAAACGACAGCGGAAGAGCAGGGAATATGTAGCTAGGCAGCAGCACAGGGAAACTCTTAAAAAATTATGATTTCGCCAAACGCCTTAGAAAAACTAAAAAAAAAAGCAACGAATATCAAAGAACATATTATGTCAAAAATAAACTAAATCGAAGTATGAATAAAGTTACAAACATTTCATAAAACCTGATTGTGCAGCCTTTCAATAAAACTATTTTTAAACAATTTATATTAAAGTTTGAATTCAATCGATTCAAACGTCTGATAATGCCAAAGTGATGTCGTTTATTTCACGGATGTCGCAACAAAGACTACACAACCGCTTGGCCCAAAACATTATGACGAAGACGTGTCATACTGATTAATGTGAACGATTAGTCAAGTTCCAGTTTGCAAAAATGTCAAACATTGTTCGCATTCTATAATATTCACACATGTATATGATAAAAAAAAACAACTGTGCCCGTAGGAACACGTGCATAAACAAAATAATTCTCACTCAACAACCTTAGGACAGCATATGATAATGTTGTGACTGTGCTTCTTAATATTAATAATACTCTATGGTATTCACCGTTCATGTCCTGTAATTGAAATCGGATTGTCACAGAAAAATATGCCTTAACTCCGTTACTTAACTCTTTCATGGACTGTACTTAAATACAGTTTATGTACTGTACACAAAAATGTCTTACTATCAAATTCTAATATTTAATTTTACGGTAAACTCTGATAAAAGAGTTAAAGCATGGCTTCCCATAGTGGTCCCTACCGCCCCCCCAAGTGGGCACTGAAGAGTCTAAGGGGGGGGTAGAAATTGGGGAGCGTTGTGCTATCCAGGGGGTGCAACTGCATTTGAAAAAAAAACTGAATTATCTATATAAATTATAATACATGTATATATAATTTTTTCCTTATGATTTTTTGTGTTAAGTTAACATAAAAAAACGTGTCAATAATATAATTTGTTGTGGTGGTGGGCGTTGAAATTTTTTTAAACTTTACTAAGTGGGCGATGAGCCAAAAAGTTTGTGAATGTATGGGTTAAAGTATTTAAAGCACGATATATATTCTGCTTAATAAAGAACGCTACATCCCACTAAACAAATTAGAAATAATAGAATCTTAAGCGATTAATGCTTCTACGAGAAAAATATGTTAATTGATATTTAGGACGAGATGTGAATTTCTCAACAATACAGAAGAAGTGAAGCTGAGCCGAGAAAATAACAAATGAAAACGTTTTAAAAAGGTAATGAGAAATATTTTACAAGCAATTCTATTGCAATAGAATTACTTCTAAAAGAAGGTGAAGGTGAATGTTTAGATATTTGTTACATAATGACGATTTCATAAATGTTAAAATACTGTGTGATTTCTTTAACTGGAACGGTGAGGAGACATTAGAAATCACAGGAGATAAAGGGAAACTGTCTTAAGAACTATTAGGTCAAGCGTTAGTTGTCCATAAAATTGAATATTATTGATTGATTCTTTTTTAATGCTGATCGTGTCAGTTACACAACAAACTGAGAGAGAAGGATCAGTTCATTGTGTCAGAGGATAAGCGAAGTGAAAGCAGAAGTTTTGGACAAATTTAATAAAATGTTATTTCATTCAATCATAATAGAAATGCTTAATATTCAATACTATACTGAAACATATTTTTCATACTCTTCGACACAGCCTCTTCAGGTGATGAAAATCGTTGACCGCGTGACTGGTTCTTAATTTTTGGAAATAAATAAAAGTCACAAGGTGCCAGGTGGGTAACAGTAGCCAACAGTGTCCAGTTTTATTAAAACAAGAAGCAATCATCCGCTTAGAAGCACTTTGCACGCGCCACAGTGGTTAGTTTCGGCTCATCTCGAAAGACCCATACGCTCGATTGCTGCTTTGTTTTGGGATCGCAACTATAAATCCATGTTTCGTCATCTGTTACTATGTCTCACACCAAATTTGACGCCCCTTCGTTGCATCTGGTAAGCATGGCATTGCACCATGTGACGCGGTCCGTTTTTTGAGCCTCAGTCAAATTGTGTGGGATCCACTGAGAGCACAGCTTTTTCACACCCAAATGTTTGTGTAGTATTGATTGCATTTGACTCATGCCTATGCCTAAAGATGCCCGAATTTCATGGTATGTCACATGCCTGTTTGTTTTGATCATACGGCGCACAGCATCGATGTTTTTGTTGTTCACAGCAGTGAACGGGCGACCATCACGAAATTCGTCACTGAGATTCACATGACCGCGTTTGAATTCTGCAAATCAGCTATAAATAGTCGTCTTGCATGGTCCTTCATCGCCAAAAGCAGTTTGAAGCCGAGCGAAGCTCCGCTGAGCTGTTAAAGTACACTTAAAGTCTTGAAAATCATACTACGAAAATTTTCACGAGTTAAATCCATGGTGATGTAGACAACCAATTTCTAAAATCACGCCACAGTGTAAAAACAAGTGACAGTCAGATGAAACAAACTGTATTCTACAGCCAAAGAGTTCCATTGTAAACGTTGTAATTACTTTTTAAATATTGTTTATGTAAGTGGCCAGTTCCGGAAACTTATAGTGCGCCCTATGTAAATATTGTATGAAAATTAGTAGGGGCTTCTACAAAAGAAGCGCCCTAAATTAAAAATTTTATGAAGGAAAGAGAAGGAGACGAAGACGGATAATAGCATTTAGGGAACAGATTAAAAGAAAGTCTAAGTAAGCAGCTATTAAGAGGTCAAGGAGCTGGCTATGGATCGTGAGGAATGAAGGAAGCTACACCGTCAAGAGAATAAATAGAGCTAAAGAAGAGAGAAGTACCTAATCGAAATATTTATGGTTCCGTAAAGAAAAATCATGAACAATGTTTCGAAGTTCAATTTTCAATTCAATCAATTTATTAAACACTACTAATCATTCGTAAGTCAGATTCCTAAAAAAAATGAGAAAGAAACTAAGGGTTGCGCTTGTAAATATATATGTATTTATTCATACTTATCATTACCAGTAATTTGAAAAAATATCATAGGTGGAAACAACCTGATAGAATTTAAAGGGTCACTCCCAAGGACGATTATACTATATAGATATATATAGATTATAGATACGAGTAAATTTTTGAAGTGGTTACATAAAAAAAACTTTGCTATAACTTAGTTCATTTTAGATTTTAATTTGATCATAAGATTGTTTACTTAGCCTTTTTTCAGTGACGTGTCACTAACATAAGTCTCGTATATCTGCAGCTAACAGCAAAACATAAACAGGTAACAAAACTGTCTGACCACATTTCAGCTGGCTAACTGACTCATTTAGCAAATAAATAACACTCAAATGTCGAATAATAATTTTACTTCCCCAAACAAAATGTGAGCAGTCAATAAAAATTTGGTTACAGATAAAACATGTTTTTGTGCAAAATAAAAATTATTGTCTTCCTACATTGTATGGTATTGTCATGCTTGGTACCTGTAATATTAGTCAAACTTTTTTGTTACACATGTCAAGCATCATCAAAAAATTATTAGCAGATGTTGGAACAGGCAGGCAGGCATGACTACCTAAACTCTGCCATCCAGTAATTAAATTGCGGCTATGTGACATAACCATTTTTTGAGAAATCATAGAAAACCATAGATAACCCAGTTTTAGAATATTGAATTTTTTTTATGATATTTTAGCTATGCATTATTAGGGTAAGTTCCAATAAGTCAGATAAGTTAACTTTAACTGTTTTGAAATAGAGAATTTCGAGCTCTATCTTTTGCTATTTAAAATGAATGTTTGAACACTTGTCACTTTTGTGGACAACAGAACGTTGTTAAAAAATTAAGAAAACTGCCCTTACTGATTTCTCATCATTACTCACCATTATTTATTTACTCACTAACAGACAGATTCTATTAAACTGGGAGACTCTTTTGTGGTCGAACTGACTACTATTGCATTTACCCTGATTGAGTATTGCATCAAAGCCCACTTAACATTTTTCAGGACAGATTCTATTCTACGTATATAAATGTGATCAACTGATAGAATCGTCTCTTAACATAACGTAAGATGGTGGCGAATGATGGGCTCCTCCAAGAAGAGAGTAGACTGGCAATTGTCCGCTAAACAGTGTACTTTGATATCTTAATTCTAATGTTTGAAAAAAATGCTAATGTTCTAATTCTAATGTTACATTTTGTGATAAAGATTTGATTACTATTATAAGTTCTTAAACAATTTTTTAACACTATTAAACATCATAGTAAGTAATTACCATAGTCGTTTTCCTTAAAACCTTATTGCAACATTATCAAAACATATTTTCCTTAGAAAATCAACGTATTAGGGTGCGTTTCCACTGATGCAGAGCTGGGCGGAATGGAGAGGAGCGGACCGTGAATTGGCCAATCACAATGCTCGGAATCTCCAGTCCGCATCAGTGGAAATAATGTAAGTGGAGCAGAGCGGAGTTTCAAATAAAATATATGAACACGCAGCCCCGGGCCAGACAGAACGGAGTGGGACGGTGCGCCGTGGCGGGTAGGGTAGACTTGTCAGGAAAGGACTTGTTTGCTACATTTTAGTTTAGTAAGCGATATTATATCATAAATTTTACTCGTCATCAACATTGCATGTGAATTAAAATGGGTAAGAAGCTAATTGAAAGTGTCAAAAAATTTCCATGTTTATGGGATACACAACTGACAACATACAAATGCAATGAAACCAAAGATGCAAATAAAAGCGCTGCTTTTTTTACCGACATCATGACATATGCTCTCTCCAAGATATTGAATTTTACTGATTTGGAACATGGCTCAATGCAGCTCTGGTCTGCACAACTCAGCTTTGCTCCACTCCGCCCCGCTTCGCTCTGCTTCAATAGTAACACTTGCCACTTTTCACTGCTCTTCTCCGCTCCACTTCGCCCAGCTCCGCATCAGTAGAATCCCTAACTTTACCAGATATTTTAGTGTATAATTTTTGTGATGCAAATAATCTAGAAAACACCAGTAGAGAGTAATAAGCTGTACAGACAAGCTGTCGGCTGCCGTACTACTACACTATCCACAACGAAACTTGTCAGTATGCCACAATTCAACTATTTCTGCCCCCATGATTTGCGAAAAACCATTAGTGGCGTGTCCGTCCATGTCCTAGAAAACTTTATATGTCGCTATCGCTTTGAATATCAGTGATATAGAACACACGTGCTGTTTGTTAATGATACCAACAACAATCCAATAATAATTAATCTAATACTAAAGGCTGTATTGAACTCTGATCGTAACAATTACATGAAAACAATAGTACATGCAAAGGATGGGAAAACTTCATTGTTTATAAATTATGTTATATAGGCAATGAATAGAACTAATGAGGAAAACATCATTTAATTGTAAAACTTACCTGTTTGTTTGACGAATCTGCGTATTATTTGAGTTTGTGAGAAAAAATAACGATCTACCAGGAAACATAAAAAAAAATCGGTTAAAAGAATGCATAAATCACCAATTAACCTCAACCAAAACAATACACAGAGATATTTACATGAAAAATGGCACTTTGACATTTCGCCTTTTTGGTAAATAAAAAAGTAAATTTCTGTTTACACCTACACATTTCGAGCTATTACAGTGTTATACTAATTGCCTAAGTATCATCTGTGTAGTAATAATATCACTTTTTGCGCGCAGCTCAGATTCCATGTAAGCGAATCACAAATGTGTGTCTATAAAGATCGTTTGTGTAAAAACTACAGGAATTATGTTACATAATAATATTTTTGCACATATAACTATTCTTTCCAATTTAGGGAAGAAAACATTAAGTGTTTGTTTCTTGGACAGCTAATTAATACCAAGTATTACTAAGCATTTTAATACAATAGAAAGCTTTGAAAATGCTCATTCAATCGTTCCCGCCTATTCTATGTCCAAAAGTGAAAAAATCTGCAGAAAATAAGTTTTAATTTAAACCCATGTTTTGTTCATTTGCAGATGTACCGGCTGCGCTAAGTACAGTCAAAAAATGCACGATAATACAAAAATGGAGATTCCTGATATTCAAGACAGCGTAAGTATTTACAAAAATAATAATGATAAATTTACAAATAAAATAGATAAATTAAACAGTGAATACATGAAACATTCACATATTAAACAATAATCTTCAGAGAAGGTGAGTTATAAATTATAATACACTAATTGCTTGGCTAATCAATTTAATTCATCTAAATATAGGTATACAATAATAAAAACCGTCGCGTACAGTGTTCAACAAGTTGCCTAATTGACTAGTCTTCGAACTGTTGACAAACCAAAGCATTTCTATGTATTTAAAATATAATTGGAACGAACTTTAGACCAAGACTGTACACTGTACATTGCATTATTATTGGCCTCAGTCCAAAATGAACTTACAATAGTTTTAGCGATACACTTGGTGCATTTTAAATTAAAAAAATACTTCAACTGAAGCGTAAAATGACAAAACTAGTGTTTACTCCTTAGTGAATAAAGGTAAATATTGTTTGATAACTGTGATACCTACCTAGCTTGTAATTGATACTTACTTATAGTGATGTGAATGATTTTTGGTGAAACAAAAATGAATATAAACAAAACGACTTATCAAAAAAAAGTAACTAAGCAGCGATTATTATACAAGGTTAGTGTATCTTATTACCTACGTATATCGACATATTTTACGTGTTGTATTTGCTAGTGTATTTCACCAGCAAATAAACAGGCACATGGGATTATCAACTTAGTCTCGGGGTGACGAGTGCGGTGGCAGTGCTCCTCAAATCTTTTATATTTGAAGTTGTGAGTAGGTAACACTGCAACTGCTATGGACAGGCGTGTCGCTTAATAATACCAGACGCACGACTTGTTCGTCTCATCACTTGTTTCATAGTAATAATCCGAACCGTGTAGCTACAATTCCTATTACGCTACGTAGTTACCTGCCGAGTTTCAAAATTGCCACCGTAATTATACATCGAGCATATTGTAGAAAAATTGCAATGTAAGATCTGGTAGTATAGCCAATATTACTACTATAATACCTACTAGTGATGCAACAGACCTCTGTTTCTGCTTTTCCAATTAAAAAAATAAAGAGGAAGCTTTTTCACGTCGGTTTCCGTTTCTGATTCCACAACTTTTATAACGGAAATTTTATCGACCGTTTATAACGTTCGCGATAGTTCAGGCGAGTGCGCGTATTCTTTGGCGGTACGGTAGTGCCTGAGGCGCGTGGATCTTAGCAGTTTCGTGATATTGTATACAAACCAAATACAACCCCAGTTTGGATGCGAACTAGTTCATTAGATCTTTGTAGTATTTACGCTTCCGCTTCCGTTTCTGCTAAAATTTGCTTTTGACATCTGTTTCTGTTTCCGGTATGACATTTCCCTTGCACCACTACTACTTACCTATGCATTTGGGTTGTACCTAGTAATAAAAAACAGAAGTAGTACAATCATATAATTTTAAAATCGTAATGATTTTGTTTCAAAACAATAATTTACCTTGACCATGTGAGCGTAAGTAACCAGATGACTAAATAGGTATGTAATTATACACAGAGATAAGAAAACCAGACTTCTTGGTGCAAACATTGACGTAGGGTTTGTTTAAGCATTACCTCTAGGCTAATTTTAAAAATCGATAGGGTTAAACAAAAATCAAAAGCAACCAAAAAAAATTTAATTGGTTTGTATAAGAGCGAACATCCCATGTAAGGCGAGCTTGACTACTTTATTAACACTAGAAACCCTTGTAAAAGAGTTTGTCCAAGGAAATACCTACTGCCACCTTACCTATTTCTGCCGCCAAGCGGTAAAGCGAGTATAAGGGCGCCTTCAAATTAGACGCTTGCAGAAGCGCTGCATTGGCGCGACCATAGATTTAGTCTATAGGTACCCTATATACTAAAACGATGGGCGCTACTGTAGCGCGGTAACCGCGTATCTGTAGCGCTTCAGTCATTTTTAGTTCACTAATTGTGACTGTAAAATAGGTGCGCGCGTATCACGACAGTGGCGCTTTCATATATTGTATAACAATTAGTAGTGGCGCAGCTGCAGCGCCATAGTGGTGCTACTGCAGCGCTTTTATAAGATTCTTATTCGAAGGGGCCTTTACTGTATTCCGGTTTTTAAAAAGTAAGGGTGGTGATGTAATGTGTCGAAGCAATGTGACTTCTCTAGTAGGTCACTGGATTGCATATTGAAGGAAATGTTGAGTAGGCGTATATGAGATGGCGACACTGGCAGGATCCATCTTTTGTTGTGCAGTGAGGTAGTTGGGATGTCATCTGGTTAGCGACGTATAGTGAAACAGGAATAATTTTAGATAGTGTGTTTATTCCTTCATGGTGCAAATAGAAGTGAATTAATAATTCAAATACAATATAAAGAATCTTATGCCTACTCAGCATTTCCTTCAATATGCAATCCAGTGGTCTGCTAAAGAAGTCACGTTGCTTCGACACATTACAACTCCCCCGAAAAATACCATGGTTCAGTGATGAAATTACGGACACATGAGACTTGTCAACTTGTGTCTCCAGGCGACGAGCGCAGTGGCAGTGCCCCTCAGATCTTTACGATTTATGCTCTGAGCGGTACTGCAACGGTTAGGGGTGTGTAGCTTACCACCACGAACACGACTTGTTCGCCCCGTCATGCGTCACCTTGATACCTTAAAAAAACTGTATACTTAAGGTGGAAAGCTCGATGGTAGATCTACAGGGTTTCATGTCAAAGAGTTGCGTTTAAAATGTAAATGGGCATATTTATAATACACTTGTCGAAAGTCTGTATGTAGTATGTATGTACTATTTAAGAAAATTATGAAAAACGTTGCAAAATTACTTTAACAAATTTAACAATTTAAAACATGTACATCAATAAGGTTTCAAACTAAACCTTAAGTCAAAGGTCAGAAGTCATTCACGGATGAAGCAGTATCGATCTGCGCCTCTACCATGAGTTTACAATGACAATTGTCACTAGCGAGCGCGTAAAACATTTGACAATTTTGTATGATAAATTGTACAGCGTCTATAACGATCACAAGGATGCTACAAACCTTAATACAGGTTTTGTGTACCAAATATTTCAGACTGTTGCTACCGACAGCTGTCACTGTAATCTCATGGTAGAGGCCCTTATATTTATTATCGGATATCGCGCGGAGAAACTCGATACGCACGTCGTTTTCACTTATTACACGGACATAAAGATTTTTCTGACCGGCGTAAATCGATTCCGTATCAATAAGTGACTCTCTGAGTTACTTATTGTTATTTTTTTTAACTTTGACATAATAAATAGACTTCGTATTTATCAATCTATTTTATTTTCATAATATACAGGTAAAGTACATACAATAAAAGCTTAGATACTAGAAAGTAAAACTAGGATTAAATTTAATTTAAAATAGGAAATGAAACTATTTTTCTGGATTTAAATCCGGAAAAATAGTTTCATTTCCTATAGGATTAAATTATATGAATAAAATTAAGTCCCTGCGGCAAGGTGCCCGAGATGCTGGCAGCGAGCATACCTCTTTGTATGGCGATGCAAATGCGTTGGGCAAGGTACGAGTAGCTGGCTTTTGGGTTTCCCAGACAGTCTATTAATTTTTTGGGATAAAATTTTGTACTTCATATTTTGACGTTACTTTATTATGAATAAGAATTGATTTCTTTAAAATTTTCTAGGAATAAAATTAACTAGTCATGCATATTATAATAACATACGAAATATATGTATCATAAGGAAATTGAACTTTAAACTCCAATGAAATTGACGTAATTCGGTATTACAACACAAGCAGGCACGTACAGGGTCAAGAGCACATAAAGCTTGGCAGATTTAAATTGAACTCTATATGGCTTTGGACAAGAGCTCGCGAACGGTCCAAAATCCTGTGTCGAGCAAGTAGTGTACATTGCTTGGTCATTTTGACAAAGTTCAAAGATGATACGTCAATTTACCAATAATGCTGTGGATTGGACTTCTACTTATAACTTACAATCACAACTGAATCAGTGAGGAAACTAATATTTTATAAGTAAATAAATTTATACAAAATACTGCGGAAGTGTTTCAACTTGCAACATTTAACTCAAACTTACAAACAAATTATGGAAGTTAATAATATAGGCTTGTAAAAACGAAGGTCCAGTACAAATGAGAACTTTTGGTGAAATTACAGGCACATGAGACTTGTCAACTTATGTCACAGGTGACGGGCGCAGTGGCAGTGCCCCTCAGATGTTTGCGATTTAAAGCTCTTAATGGCACTGCAACTGCTATGGACAGGCGTGTAGCTTACCATCACGCGCACGACTTGTTCGTCCCGTCACTAAATACATATTATAAAAAAAGACTTTTAAACCTTTCAGCCAATCCGAACGGTAATAAAAAGAAAGAATTTTCTTCCATTTCAATATCTTTATTATCGCTTTTTCGTTTTTTAAGTAATTTGACAAATTAGCTGCTATATAAATAATTACGTCAACCCTAAAGAAAAGCCTTAATACAGTCTCCATTGAACCACTAAATACGTTAATGAGTTAACAAACTAATTATAACTACTTACTAGTAAGTACTTCTACTTCATACAAGTGAATATGGTCAGTCGAACGATAACAATACGGTAAACGTAACGTTTTTGCCCGTGTAAAGGTTTCGGATACTTTTTGGTTTATAATGTTCATTGAAATTCGTCGCGAGTTTTCTGCACTTGAAGTAAGTTAATGTTTCAAGTTTTCTTACTTAGGTGTAGGCTATAAAATATTTAAGTTATAAAACTGTATTTTGTACCCTTGGTATAGATAATAAGGCCACATGTGACCATACGTGCTTATATCACATGGAAGTAAAAAAAAATATTCGAATTGATGAAATGTGTTCAGACCGAGAGACTCAGAAGGTCAGCAGGTGGGCAGTGTTTTTTTTTATAATATCAAGATGAGCAAGTCGTGTGCCTGGTGGTAAGCTACACGCCTGTCCATAACATTTGCAGTGTCACTCAGAACTTAAAATCGCAAAGATCTGAGGAGCACTGCCACTGCGCCTGCCGCCATGAGACATAAGTTGATAAGTCCAATGTGCATGTAATTTCACTAGTACCCTTGCCCTTCAAAACCGGAACACAGTAATGCTGACATTACTGCTTGGCGGCCGAAATAGGTGAGGTGGCACACAAGGAGCTATACTGCTACTAAAGCTAATGAGATTCATTAGACCCGACAACCAATCAGTACCGGTTTTATACCTATAGTGCAGGGTGTGTGGCGCACACGGGTGCAGGGGTTTAGGGGACGCCGAGAGCCGCTCTCGACACCTCCAGAGAGCTTGCGCCTGTCGCGACACAAGCGAAGTAAACTAAATAACTGTATTTTGATCGCGGGCATACTAGAGGGCGCAGGACATTGATTGCACCCGGGTGCTACATGGGCTAGCGCCGGCACTGCAGCCTATAACATTATAACATTATTGGTTGCTGACATATCTCCTCCGAGCTCGGCTTTGTTAAATAACCGACCCAACGGTAGGTTTCTACAGAATTTGATTGTAAGTAGTAAGTGCGGACAACGGCACTTCGATCTTTACACTTAAGGTTTGAAGTCATTTCTATGCCGCTTACAATAACACGTCTAACAAAAGTTCAAAGTGCTATTAACTGTACAAGTACATTATTTTCAAGTAGGTATTCACATTTTATACGTATGTATTCTAAATACGTATCTACTAAAGAAGCAGACGCAGTAACGTCTAAATTTTATCAAACTGCGCCGTAATCCTGTAAACTGATACGACTATATAAGCATAGGTACTTTAAAAGAAGTTTTCAAACCGATTCTTCTCCTATCTAAGTGGTTACATCTATAACAAGCAAATAGGTATTTGAACATACACTTCCTAAATAAGAACATTTAATTTTGCAAAAAGAAGCTAACAAAGTGATATATTGCTAAAAATTCGTGTGGATACGTAAATCGTAAATAAACACAAACTTACTCACACAATCATACGCAATAATACTCGTGGCACTACATTTCAGTCTTGCAGTATTTAATTAAGGGTATACACCCTTATAACTATATATACATATAGTTATCACTGTTGTGCTAATATTATCCATGGAAATATTGTTCCCAAGTGGTAGAGGGAGATCTAGGCCCTTAATCTGCTAATCGATAGAGTGCCAATAGCACGATTTTGTACGTTTGGTATTTGTTATTTTGCTACAAGTTAAGAGTAGTGGCTTGTCAGTGGCAACAGCGCGTAGTCTACTAATTATTTAACATTTCTTTAGATTCCTTTTTCATTTACAAATTTAAGGGCTTATAAATATGGATTATCGAGTATTATTTTATAAAAACTTTGAAGATTAAATTGCTGATAAAAATTAAAACATGCATTGTAACTTCCACGGTAGTTTTGGTAAAGCAACATCTATCATTAGGGATTAACTACCTCCGTGGCCGAACGGTTACCATGCCGGCCTGACACGCAGAGGTCCCAGGTTCGATTCCCGGGCCGAGAGAAATATTTGTATGACCTACATTTATTTCTCTCGTGAGTTTGGGTGCAATTTGTGGTTTTCTATGTGTGTGTCCATGGCACCTGCGACACAGGGTTTCCCTAGTGCGGGGCTATATTGAGAGTGTGCGTTATTATAATGAATAAAGCCAACAGTGCCATTGCAAGTAGATTTTAGCAGAATCACAAATATTAACAAAAAAAAGGAAAAAGAAAAAAAAATCTATGTGTTCGATCTTGGTGTTCATAATCATAACAAATCTAGTGGAGTTATTTCACAAAAAAGTCAATAAATAAATGTTATCATAACTTCAATCTTAGTGGAATTTCAATGGAATTACAATGACTTTTGAATTATCCGGTTTTGAAGGGTAAGGTTACTGGTGAAATTACAGGCACATGTGACTTGTCAACTTATGCCTCAAGGTGTCGGGCGCAGTGCCAGTGCCCCTCAGATTTTTGCGATTTAAAGCTCTGAGGGGCACTGCACCTTTTATGGACAGGCGTATAGCTTACCATTAGGCACATAACTTGTTCGTCCCATCACTTAATATTATAAAAAAGCAGACTAGGTGCCCTGGTGTCCTGAAATGCGGACCTTGAACCTTATTTGGGCATATGGTAGTAAAATTTTTTTATTGCAATCAAAACATTCATCACTGGGACAATAACATAACTAGACGGTGTATCATTGCAAATATTTTTATTAATATTTTCCATTCAACGATAAGGGGACATCTCGAATTTAAACAAGTACTGTATAAATGTAATTAAGATAAAGGATAAGTATGCTATTTACTTATTGTAAGCATAAAACAATAAAATTTTACAGAACTAGAGATTTCACAATAGTAAAATTGTTATCAAAATATAAAGGATGTACAGCAAAGTACAACATATTTTGTACCCATGGTGTTGTAACACACCCAAGCAATGTGGGCCACAATAGACACATATAACCATGCGTCAAAAGTGCGTTTATCAAATGAAAGGGTTAAAAATAATAAGAACTTCTTACTTATATGGCATACACTGTAATGCTAGCTATCGTGGTGTAAGGATTTGTCAATCGGCGTATTAGGATAATCGCCGATTGTTGCCCAAATGGCACCTGACTTACACGCATACAGGAAAGAGATGATACGTTGTCGTGCCGGGAGGCTCCTTTCGTATACCCTACAAACCTTTTGTGCACGAACTACATGAAACATGTGAAAAACGATAACTCAACTATTTATGCATAAAAATGTTATCGACCAATTTGGTTCATAGAATCTTCAAAGTTTTCTACTGATAAGTTGTCATTTTGCAGATGTGGCCTTATTACACCAAGGGAGATTTTTATTTTCGAGTACCTAATCCAATTCCGTCAGATCCCTTAATACTCTGCGCCTGAATTTCCGTCGTATTTCTTTAAAAAAAATTCTCCAATCTTGGCATACAGTTATCCATATTACAAAGAGACCTTGCACCTCCTGAGTCCATTGCCAATTAAATTGGATACTAGGTTAACGTTGCGTATTAATTGACTCGATCGTTTTCCACAACCAGACGCAGTAGCGCCTTTTTGCATGATTTCGTTACACTTCCATATACATATACCTAAACCACTTCCTAATTCGTAATACTAATAAATTACTTACCTATTCAGTATAAACATCAAGATGAACATAGAGCTCCTTGTGAAAGAGTTCATCCAGAGAAGTACGATCACCGTACCTATTTCTGCCGTCAAGTAGTACCTAATATGAGCATAACTGCGTTCCGGTTTTGAAGGGTAAGGGTGCTGATGAAATTACAGACGCGTAGTACTTTTTTTTATAGCGTCAAGTGATGGGACGAGCAGGTACACCTGATGCTGAAGCTGAAGCGCACGCCTGTCCATAACGGCGGCAGAAATAAGTAAGGCATTACTTCCCTAGACGAACTCTTTCACAAGGAGCGCTACTGCTACTAAAGCTTATGGTCTTGGAGTTGTCAACTTATGTCTCAGGGTGACGGGTGCTGTGACAGTGACCATCAGATCTTTGCGATTTAAATCTTTGAGTGGTAATGCAACTGTCGTGGATTAGCGTATTGCTTATCACTTGTTCATCTCGTCGCTTGATATCATATAAAACCATGCATCCAAGGAGATCTTTGCCGATATAAGCAAAATATATAACTGTATCTGTATATATGTACACGTATCTAATAAAATTATGTAATACTGAGTAGCTAGCTTTTAATAGTACTTAATTGAATTAGTACTACTCGAATACTTTTAATGCATAAGTACAAAAAAGATAACAGCTTGGTTCTCGGAATCAAAAGAACCTCAGAAGAAGTCCATCATTCCAAATTCGTGATAAAAAACAATCACGGAAGGTATCGCCTTGTTCGCGGAAAACCATGGAAACAAAAAACCAAAAATACTTTTTCCTTGCACTGTTATTCTAGTATTTATTTGGTCTGTGGTTATCACGGAGAAAAACGTGCCATTTTTTATTCTACCATTGTCAGTAATCATATACTTGGATCTGTACTTGCACGCTTGCTACTCGTACTTAGTATAGCTACAGGCTAAGAATTTCCTTGTAATGTCGAAGTAAAGGAGCCACCACTCTTATTGACACGGAGTCGCATTGCGCCGGTAACAAAAATCTTTGTGCATAGTGTGAAAAAGACGTTAGTTGTATGTTTTACGTCGGCAGTCCGAGCGGAAGCGAAATGCGCAACATCCTTTTCGCTCTTATTGCATGGACATAAAGTTTTTCTTACCGGCTCAAGCCGATTCCGTATATCTCCCTTACTTATAAGAAAAAAGACGACTTTTGATTTTTCCTTCTTTATAAATATAAAAAAGTATCTATTTATTATAATATTTTGTATCGTGATTACCACTCTAAGACTTTACTACTTAAGTGGTAATGAAGATACAAAGTATTTTACGTCGAATATTTTACGTCAATTTACAAAGGATGCTCTAATAAGTCGCTTTCCAAATTTTTTATTAACAGTCTGACAAGCGGGCCAGAGCCCAAAGTTGTTACAATGCAATAGAACATTGCAAATCTGTTATTATCGAAGTCAGGTTCTTTTGATGCGGTCTTAAATATAATTCAACATTTCTATCGCACTTTATAACATCGATGTACTGGTTACTACCTCCAGTCGGCATTTTCCTTTTGTCGCGCGCGCATGTTGCGGAAACGGCAATTTTCCCGCGATAGCAAAAGGCGGGAAAACTTAATTCGTGTTTCGAATATCGTGTTTTGAAAAGTATGAGAGCGAGTTTATAATATGTGATATTTAGTGAAATAATACTGTTTTATTATTATGAAATTAAGCGTACATTGGACGGATAACATGCCTTCAAAAACTAAAGAGGTAAACAAACTTAAATATTTACTTATATTTTTCTACACTGCCTCCGCCGCTTTTCGTAACTGTTTCCGTTATTTTTATAAGAAAAAATCTGAAAAAACATAAAACCTAACCTAAAACGTTCAAGGTTATATGGTTGGCAAGCTCATTTACTATACGATAATGGTCAGATTATAACTTTGATTGATTTAAGACCATCTTCTAAGTATAATTTCTTTTTAATTTAAATTTTTTATGGAAAGTCATGAGTTTCAATCACAAATTAAAAACCTACACACAATAAGCGCCGGAAAAGGATTTCCAGACTGTTACAAAAAAAAACTTGTAACTTTTAGTTTAGCCAAATCATTGTTTTAAAAATAGTGACTATTCCGCATTAAGTTGTTTAGAAAATTGTCACATCCGCGCACATTGTTTTCAGTGTCACATCTATCATTAAATCGTATTATGGAGGTGTCCTAGCTACCAGTATGATGTGGCTTTATTCAAGTGCTAAGTACTAATTATTGATACTGTTCCGGCTATAGGATAGAATTAGTAACTCTTGTATCGAACAATGAAAATATACGTTTCAGCTTTCTGTAGGTACCTATTCTTGGACAATGAATGAAAATACGAGTGTACAAATTACGGGTCGTTAAAAAGTGTGTTTCCTTATTTCCGCTAGACATTTCGAGGACTAAATGACCAAGTTTTTATTGAAAGAAACAGTACAGTATTTTGTGAAAATTTTAGAATTTGAGTGTACGTACCTATACTTTGGATTCTGATTTTTAAGTTTGCTGCCCGTTATTTTCACGATTACTAAAGTAGTTCGTTTGGCCAGTCTCGACTCGTTTGTGTTTTTATGTTCAGCTGCCGTCACCACCCTTGCGTTGTTTAGGATATCGATTTCTCAAACAGTGGAATTTATTTTCTAATTTTGTGTAAAACAAATAATTGTTTTCAAAAAAAGACTTACTGTGCCGCTCGGGGCCACGGCTCCCTCTGCATCCCCCACGCCACGCCATTAGCCCTGTGCCACCTGATTCCAGCGATTTCCGGCCACCTTCCTCAGGTCGTTCGTCTATCTTGCCGCCGGGCGTCCTACCTTGTTTGCCTGACGTGGTCGCCACTCTAGAACAATTACACCTGTTGCATCAGCCATCAGCTCTCCTGTAGACATGTCCAGCCCATTGCCACTTAAGCTTACAGATTTTTCGCGCTACGTCGGTATTTTTAGTTCTCTGACGTACCAATGACTTATTAGGAATTCGGTCCATCACAGAAACCCCAAACATTACTCGCTCCATAAAACGCAGATCGTCTTTAAATTTGTGGATGAGGCCTGTTATTAAAGACTTCGTAGGGTATTAAACGTAAACCCATAAATGTTGCCAAAGACAAACAAAGTATAAATTATTTGACGGTTGTATAGATAGACTTTTTGACATTCGTGACTTAGGAGTAACATTAGATAGTAAGTTAGACTTTCGTAATCATGTGACAGCAATGCGCGGCGAGTAAGACTTTAGGCTTTATTTTGCGGACATGCTATGGGTTCAATGACGTGACAGTGGCGACGGTGTTGTATAACGCCTACGTACGCAGCAAACCAGCTAACTAACAAAAATATGTAGCCATAGTTTGGGACCCTCGTGAATACAAATATTCTATCATGATTGAACAAATTCAGCGTAAAATTTGGACGTTGGCTCTACACGGCAATACGGGTATTACCCATATATGTATCATTCGCCCTTTGCTGCGGGCATGGTGGACTTAGACACTTTGTTTCGTAGACGAAGGATGCTTCTTTTGGCTCAATACATATCCGCAGCATTCCATCTTAAGGTGGATATTGATATAATGTCTAAGGTTGATCTGCTGGTGCCCACGCGTATACCTTGGGGTGAGAAGGGTGCGGCGGCCCCGCTCCACCGACCACTGCTCTTGCGCAAGTCTGTCACTCGTACGGTACATGCCGCAAAACGCGCCTACAGTTCGCGCTATACGCCTGATCGGGGACATACTCACTCAGTGTGATCACATTGACATATATGACTACGCCGAATGCCGCCCAGTGCAAACGAATTCTCCTGTCGGCTTACTTCTCGAGGTTGTCTAGTTTAATTAAATACAGCAATTATTGCCTAATGAGGTATATAAGTATTTACTTAATTTTACAAGAGAGTAACAAAATTGTAACAAGTTCCACCTATCTGTAGCGATAATGCTGCACAAGGCAGAATACGACCCTGGTAGGTCGCGAGAGTTGCGTGACAAACAATCTATAAATAATGCAATAGTGAATAATATGAGCTTATTAAATGCTCTTCTCAATAATTGTTGAACGACAAAACTAACGTGCATTTTGCAAGTACGAATATTGTGTCCGCAAGTATTTGAAATTAAATATACGTCGATTACTTCAATACTTAAACCTGGTTTCAGAACTGTATGTGAAATTGTTTGAAACACACTTTCTAAACATCGTAAGACAAGTATAGTAACTCCATAGAAAACGTAGCAGCGCGGCTTGTAAGTCCCGCGCGCCCGCCCACACGCCGTGTACAGACGCACACATTCGTATAATAATGAAAGGCGCGTGATACGAACGAGCGCTATGCAACGCGAGTGCATCACGAGATTAGACGAGCGCAAAACAGTACCTCGAAAAGTAATGTGATATCACATTACATTCCCGTAAAAGTGATATTACACTGTGATATCACTATTACTCACAATATCACAGTCTAACACAACCAAAAAAATATATATACCGACGAATTGAGAGCCTCCTCCTTTTTTTTAAAGCCGGTTAAAAACGCGATGCGTTTTAAAACAACCTATAAAACGCATTTCTGGAACTTAAACTTGCATTATAAACAAGATCTACTTACATATTACTCCTGAGAATCAAACAAAAATTACGAAATACTAAGAACTGTCTGGCAACCTACACTCACTCACCCTGGTTAAATTTTACATTATAAATTACCGGGTAAAAAAAATCAAAATATTGTATTTAATCAAGCAATGATTAATAATTATGCAATTTCATTTTAAATGTCTACCGTTTAATTCGTTTACACCATCTAGTAAGTTGTAAAATAACAAATGCACTCCAAAAATCAGACCTTAATTAAAAGTTGTTACATAACCTCACTCTTACTAAATCTCTTATAGCTCTGCTCTCAGTTCGATTCGCAGAATTCCCAATTTTTTTTTTGTAAAATATAAGTGCGCATTTGACCTCCATCTCACCTGATGGAAAGTGACGATGAGGTCGAGGATGTAGCATGCACACCTAAATAATGCCTATTCACTCCGCCGTGAAAAGGTCCAAGTTATAGCGTTCGGGGAACAAGTCTGCAGGCAGGGAATTCCACTCCCGAGCCGCTGGCCATACAAATGTGGAAGCGAAACGCTTCGTGCGAATCCGGGAAATATCCACAACATAGAGGTGGAACCCCCGCCCACGTCTAGTCTCCCGATGATGGAATTTTTTCTCATTTTTTTGATTAAGGTAGGGCTTTGCGTAGTCGAGCATCTGCCATCAGTGATGGTATATCAATACCTACGCAATTAACTGATACCACCTTCATGTTTTTACATCTTGCATTGATTGTATTAAAACGTATCCACCTCCTTCTAGATTACCAAGAAAAATCTAAATATTATATTTAACCAAGCACTGATTAACAAATTATGCAATTTCATTTTAAATTGTCTACGGTTTAATCCCTTTACACCATTTAGTAAGTAATTAAATAATTGGAGTACTAATACAAACGTCGTTCTACTGCAATATATGAAATTAGATGCATTTACATTGCATTTCGCGTGCTATTAACGAAATTGTGCAAATGTGTGGGTCCGTATTTCGCGTCGGGTGCGCACACAACAAACCGCACAGATACGTTTGTATGGAGTTACCATGCTTATCTTATACTATGTAAACACACATGATAATTCACCGGGATTGACACGATACAGCCCTAGAAACGTATAAAGACACTTTAGGCATTTTAGTAGCAGAGCTGCTTGAGAGAGTGTGCCTCCAAGAAAGTACTGCCACCATGCCTATTTCTGTCGTCAAGCAGTAACGAGAGAGTTACTGCGTTCTGATTTTAAAGGGTGAGGGGGCTGGTGAAATTGCAGGTTCACTGTCAAGTTTATGTACCAGAGTAAAGGGCGCAGTGGCAATGCCCTCGAAATCTTTGCGATTTAAAACTCTTGAGTGGCACTGCAACTTACTTTTTTTTTACTTTTTTGGGTAGCCGTAATTCTACCAAGCGCACGACCTAGTCTCGTTAAAAAACAAAGACGTTTCTTAATTCCGTTGGATATTATAAGGATGGTTTATTCAGAGCCTGTGCTTCAAGCCTTCATCATTGCCACCACCAATTAATCTATTGTATTGATACTGATGCATATTGCAGCCACTAATTATTGGTTCCGATTTGACGTTGATGTCATTAACTGAACATAACAATAAGTAATAATATATTACCTAACATTTATAGAATTCCATCATGATTACCCACAATCATATCTACTTTTATTAAATTATTATGAATGGCATTGAAAAAAATAACATGTTACGTCTCAAGTCTATTCATAGTTTTCCAACTATTTCTCGGTTTCACTGAAAATGGATGAATGCTAACTAGTGATGTACCGAATTGGAACGAATACGAATAATCGGCCTAATGTCCTGTAAAAAAAACTACCGAATCGAATATTCGACGGAACGATTCGGTAGGATTGGAATCCCTATGTAAAATGTAGTGTTGTAAAACGATTTATGATTATATCTATCAATTTTCTTCTTTCAATGACTTATTTGAACTTACTAGACATGCAAAGAAGTCTAGTTGAAAAAAAAAATTGTACTATATTTCGTCGGCTAAAAAGTTATGTAAGTATTTTTTTTATAATACTAAGTGACGGGAGGAACAAGTCGTGTGCCTGGTGGAAAGCGACACGCTTGTCCCTAACAGTTGCAGTGCCACTCAGAGCTTTAGATTACAAAGACCTGAGGGGCACTGCCACTGCGCCCGACACCGTGAAAGTAGCAGTACTTCCCTGGACGAACTCTTTCACAAGGAGCTCTACTACTACCAAAAAGTATGTAGGTACCTAAATAATATTCTTAATAAAAGTATGTTCAGCAGAAAAGTCGACATTTTTAGAATAGTCGGTCGAATGAACATGTTCAGTAAACCTGCCAAACATACCGAATACCGAAATGAATATTCCACTCTCCAGTAAAACATGATGTTTAAATAATTAATGTCATTATTCCTACCATATTGTTTAATAAGCTATTATAGATTGAAACATTATTTGTTATAAAAAGAAATTAAGTACTTGCATTTCTGTTTCTATTCGTCAGACGCAGACCATGACGACGACGACTATACTGACAAAGTTTTAGCAATGGGCGGTATTGCCATAAACAACGCATTTGCGTTTTGGTAGATAATTTTCGAGACATTGGCACCCAATTTTTTTTTTACGGAAAATGTCAACTACGTTGATATTGCTTGACAACAAATCTGAAACTACTTAAATAATAAGTTTTAAGTAGTTAAGTTATCCATAATATTAACCTGAGAGTTAAGTCCAAACTCATGGTACCACGATTTAGTTTAAACGACTCTTTTACGGGGAACTGTATACGTTTTTACAATAAGATTCCGGAACATATATTGATTATCGTTTCTTAAATTTAAAAACTACATTAAAAATATTATGATTATAAAGTTATATTACAAAACTGAAGAATACGTGTTAGATAAAGACGACATGGCTCTAGAAGATTACATTAAATTAAATTAGATTCAAATTGTATTCCATAGCATTTAGGTTTATTTGAAAGAACAATCCCTATAGTTTCTTGCTCGTTCTTCTCAGGGAAGTTAGCGCAGTGAAGGAGCAGTAGCTTAAATGTGACGTTTTCAAAAGTTAATTTATTTTACCTATGGAATAAATGTTTCTTTCAGTTTAACTTTGACTTACTAACCAATTTCTAAAAGTGTGGATTAGTACAATAATAATAATAGCGCACACACTCATAGCCCCGCACTGGGGAAACCCTGTATCGCGGGTGCTATGGGCACACACCTAGACAAACACAACTTACACCTTAACTCACGAGAGAAATAAATGTAGGCCATACATATATTTCTCCCAGCCCGGAAATCAAACCCTCGGGACCTCGGCGTGGCAGACCAGCATGGTTAGTACATTATTTATGATAAGGACGGCAGAATAGATAACATATAAATTAGTTTTCCCAACCGTATTCATCAAGGATTGTAGGACCTGTAGAATTTGATAGCTGAGCACATAGAAAAGAACGTCTATGTATGTAACGCAAGATATTATTGCAACTCCACTCAGAACCTGACGACCTCGTGGGTCTACCGATTTGAACTATGAGCGTTTAATGAGGAGGTCCTGGGTTCTCAGATGAACAGTGAGTTAAAATCCAATCAACCGGTCCGGGTTTTAATCCATTTCTACCCAAAATCTTGGGTACAACAACCTTAAATTATCTTTCCTCGCTTCCAACTGCCGACCATTCTCCGTTTTCTTTAAAAGAGTTTACTGATTGTGATGTTAAGAATGGCATAGAATCTATTTCGTCAAATGCTGTTGGCAGTGACCATACTGGTCGTAAAATGATTTTACTCATACTTGATGAGATTTTGCCGGAATATTCTTAATTTTTCTATAAGCAGCGGGGAATTTCCTTCCATTTGGAAGGAAGCTCTTATCACTCCTCTCCCCAAGAAAGCTAAACCTTTCCGATTTCCGACCTATTTCTATACTTCCCTTTCTATCAAAGCTACTAGAGCGTCTAGTTCATAACCAAATTACTCATTTTGTCATACGCAATAACCTTCTTAACTCCTTTCAATCCGGCTTCCGACCAGGACACAGCACTGTGACTGCCCTTGTTAGGATCACTGATGACATTAGGTATAGTATGTCACAACAGCAACTAACTGTGACTACTCATCTAAATGATGTCATTGCTTGATTTCAGCAATGCTTTCAACAACGTTGATTTTGTTATTTTAATGGAACTTTTACGCACTCTTAACATATCTCCAACGGTAATCTCTTGGTTTCATAGTTACCTGCATGGGCTTGGCAATGTGTTCGCATTGATGAGAGATTTTCTTCTTGGTGTGACATCAATGCTGACGTTCAACAGGGCGGCGTTTTATCTCCTCTTCTCTTCTCGATCTTCATTAGTTCAAGTTCCCGCAGTCTTACCTCATCCTACCACCTCTATGCAGATGATTTACAAATTTACACTCACCGGCAACTTGAAAACCTGCACGAAGCCATTGAGGAAACCAATAATGATCTCCGTCATATTTCGACGTGGAGTAAACAATATGGTATCAAACTTAACGTAACGAAACCGCAAATGATTGTTATTGGGAGTTCTGGAATGGTATCCAAGATAGATGGGTTTGGTTTGCTCAGGTTATTATAGACGACATCTACATTAAAATTAGTGGCAATGCAAAAAAACTGGGTACACTCATTGACAGGCAGCTATCTTGGGCACCTCAATTAGCTGAGACTAGTGGCAAATTGTTTGCGTCTGCCGCATTTCTTAGACGGTTACGTAATTTCTTGCCTATTGCCACGAAAATTGCGCTTGCCCAAACTCTTCTTCTTCCAATTCTTGATTATGCTGATGTTTGCTATCTGGATTTAACCGAAGAACAGCTCAACAAGCTCGAACGTCTACAAAACTTTTGCATCCGTTTCATTTTTGGTCTGAGAAAATTTGATCATGTTTCCATTTACCGCAAGGAGCTGAAGTGGTTACCCATAAGACTTCGCCGGAAAGCTCATATTCTTAATCTTCTTTATGGCATCTTATTCATTCCTCACACACCACCTTATCTTAAGGAGCGATTTGAATTCGCCCATCAGTCCAACCCCCGACTTCTGCGCTCATCTTCAACTCTCCAACTTAAGATGCCCTTGCGTACCTCCCAGTACTACGACAAGTCCTTTCTGTTCAGGCTATTTGTTTGTGAAACGCTTTACCTTTGTCTATTCAACAAGCAAAACCATAGAATATTTACAAAAATATGGTAAAAGAACACTACCTAACTTTAGTGTGACTTGAATTGCTTAGGTATTTTTATGTTTTAAAATTATGTTTTAGAAATTTTATTTTTTATAGGTGTAGGAATGTATAGTAGTTTATAATATTCATATATATATGTATTGGTTTCATTATTTATAAATATGTGTATTTTTGTAATTATTTATCGTTTTTGTATCGACTATAAACGATTTGATTGATTGATTGATTGATATCTATTGATTAGTAATTCTTCATACACCGCCGTCTTTTTCCTGTAAATTATAGAATTACTTCCATCCAAAGATTGTCTGGCAGAAATCGCTTAAAGCGATAAGATTGCTCATTGTATTACCACTTATTTTTAATTTAGCTGTATTTGATTTGTTTCCTTTTTTGGTGTACAATAAAGAATTTTTGTATTGTATTACATTTGACAAACATTGATTTAGAAATGTATAATTGTAAATCGTTTTTGCCCACAATTTCGAGCGTGAATGGGTTATTACCAGATTTAAACCAGGCGTTAACAAAGCACCGCGTTAAAACCCGAGCACTTCTATTGTCAGTCTAATTCAGGAAACGATCTTTTGTAGGTACATGTTTTGATTTGCGTGTTGTGGGTAGTGTTCCCTAAGTTATGGTTACTCTGGTACTCATAACAGGGTGCTTCCTAGATGGAGACCAGGTAATTAGTGTAGCTGTTAGTTTTTATTATTATTTTTTAATTTATTTTGGTACAGTCACAATATACAAATTATATAATACAAGTAAAACTATGACACTAACCAGAAACAAACTTTGTAGCTTAGTAAAAACCACGCACAACATGTAATAACATTTTTGCAACTTAATGAATAGGACTAACTAAGTCAATAGAAAATGTGTATACTTTGAATAAAAATACTTCACTCTGTGTTCACGTGCTTCCTTAGAGACCGAGCTTTATAATTTTTACAAATGAGTGCTCTTTTGGAATATACGGGGTTATTTATAAAATACTAACAGCCTTGCAGGACTACATTACTAACAACATAAACGTCAACTTTTCTTCCGTGGCGTTTAATAAATAATGTTTACTTAGTTTCCCAACATGCTGGCAGCGTTCCCCCTTTGTATGGCTATGCTAATGCGTTGGGCAAGGTAGCTGCCGGCCCTTGGGTTGATTGGGTTGGCCAAACAGACTATTAATTTTTTTGAACACAATTCTGTACATATGAAGGGCACCAGGACCCCTCAGGCCAATGGTTTCGACTCCAAAGGCTGTAAATAGGTAGTCGGAGCCTAGGTCCTGGTACTTATTACTTTTTATTCTTTCCGCCAGCTCAGCTGCGGAGCCAGCCTTCTGGCTGGTGTGCTGGAGATGGGATGGGGCAAGGGTTAATTGTAATACCTAGAATACCTATATTAAGAACCTCGCAGTAATATCGAAGTAAATAATACCTATATTAAGACAATATTATTAGCATCTTATACAACAACTTACTAGTGACGATAACAATTTGAAGCTTTTATTGCATATAGCTAGTAATAAATAACCCTGTATATATATATATATAAATATGTGGCTAATGCCACGTTCTTTTGATTCCTTTTTCTTAACTATACTCCTACGCTTCATTTTTATCACAAAATTAGTCTAATAGGTAAATTGTAGAACGGTAGGTACTACAGAAGAGAACATTACGCACTTATAATTGAAGTCGTACCCTTAGTATAATAAAGCCACATGTGAACATACGTCAAAAGTGCTTTTATCACATGAAAATTGACATTAATATGAACTGCATGAAACAAATTATGTATGTGAAATTTTATAACTCTCCTATTTTAACATAAAAAAGTTTTCGACTTATTTCGCTCATAGAATTTTTAAACCTCTTTCCTAAAAAGTAGTCATTATGCAGAAGTGGCCTCATTACGGCTAAAGGTGCGAAATCACTGGGGATACACGTCACTATAAACGTCATCAATTCCTGCGCACGTGTTTCGATGACAGCGTTCGTTTATGACATTCTCTGTGTACTATTTACAAATTATAAATAGTTTTTGTTGTACTTAGTACTATTTGTCATTTTTAGATCTGTATTTGGTAGTAAGGTAGTAAATTCGAACGTGCAAGCGTCCTTCCCGACGTCCCCCAGCCCCGCTCTTGTTATGTACCTACCTACATTGAACTAGTATTTAAGTACACCAGCGCCTTCTTTTTTTATTTGAATATTTTAATTTTTGTTTTGTAAGTAAAATCTGATGAAAAATTAAAAGCATAGATTTGGATGGTTGCTGTTAATGACGTTAGTATGTATGTTTCCTGCGCAGTTGTTAGTGTTTTAAAAATGCTCCTGTATAGCTTCATGATCCTTTTTATTGCGGTTATTGCGATCCACGATAAAACAAAACACACTAAAAGCACACAGCACAGAACAAAACAATTAAATGCACGTGACTACGTAAATCATTTCTGTCACGCATTTTAGCCCCTGGTATGATGTGATGAACCAATGTCAATGCCGGTGATTACCGTTTAAACACCGACAATAAAAAAAATGACAGTTTTCTCGCTGTTTTCCACAACACCCATCATGCCTCTGTTACGCCTCGTTTGCGACGATTTGCGTGTAATTTTTTTGCTCGTGTTTTTGCCACTTACGTGATTTACAAGCTTACCCCAAAGGTGTAATAATATTTGTGCTTAAGTACCAAAATTAAATGTCAAATATATGTTTAAGTACATATCAAAACCTAAGCCAAAAAACAAGCTAAAATAAGACGATAATCAGGAGACTTTAACAACGCCGTAAAGTTGCCTACTTGCCAGTATAGTATTTCTACAGGATATACGACGGAATTACATGAAATTTTAGGGGGTCCGAATTGCTAATTTAGGTGCTCTTCCTTAGTAGTTCTGTAGCTGCAGGTAGGTTTCGGTGAAACGCTGATGAGAGTTCGAACCAGAACCAGAAAAAAAATGCATTTATTGGTAAATGTATTTTCGCTCTACTTAGGCTAATAAAAATATCTGAATTGTATACCTCTAAGTGTTGAATACACAATTAACCAATCAGAGGGCCTTCATTATTTGCAAAAGCGAGACAAATGTATTGCTATCTTACTAGTACAAAGATACGCGACTCATGTGCTTCACACGTCATGACTGTCATCGCCAGCGAGGACGAGGAGCCCCAGTTCAGAGCGTGCGCAGATTATTCCTACAGCACGCCCTTCCGAAGGAAGTCCCCAGGTAGCGCCCTGACCTGTGCTTCTATTCGAGTCGAGGTCCAAGCCCGCTTGGGCGCCCTCAGACCCGCTACTTAGTTTTAGTTTCGTTTTATTTTTTAATGGATTGAGAGCCTTCAGCTCGCCCTTTCATCTGGTGGCACAGTCAAAAGCATCAGTGGCCAACTGCAGTGTCCTTCACAAAAGAAGAACACTATGGCCGTCGCGGCGAACAGACGTAACGTATGCAGCTACAAAGTAATTTTCACAAAAACTCAAAATTCCATCCTCATTATATCATAGAGGACTAGATGTAGGCTAGGGTTCCACCCCTATGTTGTGGATATACCCAATATTCGCTTGAAGAATTAAGCTTCCACATCTATAAGGTAGACGGCATCGGAGTGGAAATCCCTGCTGCAGATTTGTTCCTTAAATGCTATAACTTTGGCCATTTTAAGGCGAGAGTGAATAGGCATGTTATAGGTGTGCATGCTCCATCGTCGACCTCATTGTCACTTTCCATCAGGTCGAGAAGCTAGAGCTCCTTGTGAAATAGTTCGTCCAGTAAAGTACCTATTGCCACTTTACTTATTTCTCCCGCCAAGCAGTAATGCTCACATTACTGCGTTACGGTGTTGAAGAGTAAGAGTACTTGTGAAATTACAGGCACATGGAACTTGTCAACTTATGTCTCAGGGTTACAGGCACAGTGGTAGTGTCTCTCAGATCTTTGGGTTTAAAACTCTGAGTGACACTGCAGATGCTATGGACAGGCGTGTCGCTTCACACCAGTCACACGACTTGTTCGTCCCGTCACTTGGTATCATAAAAAAATGGACACGGAGAACAAATGACCTTATTTCATCCATAAAATAATACTAAACTCAACTGTTCAGTCAAGTCTCTGTCCCTTAATAACAATCTTTTTACGAAAAACACGAGTAACATTCGCAAGGGGCAAATTGAAACTATAGTAAGAACTTCTCACATTATTCAACATTAAATAACATGTTTATGCTGGACGGTGCTAAATTGAAATTTAATCGTTACAGTATGTTTTATTTACTTGTTATATTTCACAGAGAATCCCACGCTCGGAAAATAGTCCTTGGGACAAATGACCCATTTAACGTAAATATTCTAATGTGTGTGTGTGTTTTTGGTGTTGTGATGTCATCAAGCAGTAAAGACACTAAAGGATATGAATCAAATTTAACTACAATTATTTAAAGAACGATAGCTTGTACGGTCACCTGGCAAAATAATTGCATGCATACCCAGTTACACAGATCGCTCACGTGGATATACATGTGCTGCGTTTTTATTGTCAAGGAAAGTATTTTATGCACATGGCTTACAAATAAACAATTTCACGAACACTAGTAGAAATTCCGTACCTTCAAATTATATCTATGGAAATAAATGCCAAGAATATGTGTATGTAATGTTATTTCATATACTCGTATAGTTGAAAGTTAAATAACAGAGTTCGAAGTGATAATTATCAATGATAATTAACTTGATTTTTATTTTTTTTTATTTATTTATTCTAATTAGAACGGCCAAATCCAATTAAATATATATATTTGCTGTTGGACTTGGGCAATAAACTTGATAAATATACCTTATATCTTGATATTTGTAATATTAATTTGGATAACAAAATGCTGCTGTTAGCAATGTCTTTTTACGTGATTGTACTGATACAACATTCAATCTCATGAATATGTCTTTGAAAACATAATATTCAAACGCGTCAAATACCAAAAAAAATCACACGTTTTCCCAAAGATTTTTCTTCGTGTTTATTTATTTTAGTTACTGAAGAGACAAAATCATAAATCAGGATTGATAATTATGGTCATAATTATCAAAAGAAAATAAATATCTTGATAATTGTGTAACCCTGAAAATAATTGACATTCTTTTTTTCAGATTTCGGAGGCAAGCTTCGTGACGAGCGTTGAAGAAGCTACTCGTATCGACCAATGTACGCAGACCCCTCCGAGCGGGAAGCCCCGATCACGCACGCTCCAAAGGTACAACACCACCGACCACATCTACGAGCGATCACCAAATAAGCATTACCGTCAAATCCACCGACCAAAGAGCTTAGGTCTCAGCGATTCTTACCCGTTTTTTGGGAAACCGCCAAGCTATGATAGTGGATATGCGCCTGCAAAGTAAGAAACTACTAGTTTAATTGGTTTTAATGTTACTAATGCATGTGGGATTGTACGTTTATCTTACTTTTATAAAACACCTACCTACTGCTAAGATATTACTGATTAGTAAATACTTAATTTTGAGTCAGGTGGCTTAATTTTTGGGCTATTTTGAAGGTGTTAAAAATACAGAGACGTTAACATCCTTTCCTACGATATCCAATACAAGTAAACAATACGTGATGTTATAATTCAAAAGACAATGTGGCGGTAGACAGATAATTTTAACTGTCATGTTACTTACTAATGAAATAAAACTAGTACATTACATAGTGCACGTCGTCCTATTTTCTGAAAGTAATTTTGTGGTATTTCTAACCTTGTGACATATTAATACCTCGGAACTTTTCGTAATTGCTCTCCCAATTAAACCGGTTCGTTTAACTCATGCTATAACATTTAGTGTATTGTGTATGTGAACTTCCTTTGTTAGTTGTGACTTGTGTTATGTTCTGTTTCTTGATTTTTTACTTTCTTACTTACTGAAAGTTGTTTATATTTGTTTATATTAGGTTAGTTGAATGGAAAATATTGATTTCTGAAGTAATGTTCAAGTAAGGTTCTTTATTACCTACATTGTAATGGCAAACTTCATTGATAGCGCATCTCTGCCCTCCTAATGATAACTAACGTAATCAACATTTTTGCTAAATTGAGTCATTAACTAGGAATTGAGGGAGTCAATTTAGCTTAACTAAAGAATAATATGGACATTCCCTTTTACAAATCCTGGGAATTCTCGGAAATTATTGTATTTCATTGTGAGTAGGTTTTATTTATTGACATTTGAATACATTCATGATATTTCCTACAAATTATGGTCTCAATTTTTTTTTTATAATATCAAGTGATGAGACGAACAAATTGTGCGCCTAATGGTAAGCTACACGCGTGTCCATAACAGTTGCAGTGCCAATCAGAGTTTAAAATCGCGAAGATGTGAGGGTCACTGCTACTACGCCCGTCACCCTGTGACATAAGTTGACAAGTCCCATGTGCCTATAATTTCACCAGCAACCCTTCTAAGCCGGAACGCAGTAATGCTCACATTACTGTTTGGCGGTGAAATAGGTAAGGTGGCAGTACTTCCCTGGACGAACTCTTTTACAAGGAGCTGTACTGCTACTAAATTTGTGTTTCTGATTGAGTACTTACGTATTTAAATACTTTAGCCATTTAAAAAATAAAGAAGAGACAACCTATATTTTGGAATGTTTAGAGAATAAACAGTAAAAAAAAATTTTATACGCCAATGCATATAAAATTTAAATCATCAAGATGACGAAAAGGTTATGTCCATACTAAGAAAACGTTCATGATTTAGGTAAATTAACCCCTTCAATTCCGATCACGGGTTATACTTATTACTTATACTTGGAATTAGCGAAAGTTTTTTATCATCTTATTTAGTTTCAGTTTTATTGTTACTTAAAATCAGTGTAATTGACAATTGTAGTAGCAAAAAAAACTTTAGGTGCTAATATTTGGAAAGTTACCGAAATACATATGCGTTAGTTATGATATGGAGGGTAGCTCGTGTTATCCACATTCATATCAGCTCACAATCTACATGAGAGACGGCGGCGGCGGCGTGACAGTATGCTCAGAAAGTTTTATGCTTTAAATAATGATTCACAGATACAAAGTTAACGCATCTGACAGTCCGACGATATCAGTGACCCCGCCACATAGCTTGGAATACGTTTGCTCCAAAGGAGGGGCGAGTCCAAACGGTTGTGCGACCCCAAACGGGATGAATTCAAGGACTAGTGCAACAACAGTGCTACTTAGTCCCACGTATTTGCAGGGCTGTCAGTGTAGTCAGTCTATAAAGGTAAGTCAATATAATCCCAGTCATCATGTTATTTATGAGCTAGACTCTTGTAATCTATAATCCCAGTACAGAATACTAAAACAAACAACCTCAAAAGTTATTCATCTCCTAGTTTGCCAACCTTACAGATGGAATATTTACTTCAAATTTAAATGGGACCACTACTGAGGTACCTTCTCTCCAACAAAAAAAGAAAAGAAGAAATTTTGATTTATCGCGTAACATGCATACAAAAAAAACATATAGTCGAATTGAGAACCTCCTCCTTTTTGAAGTCGGTTAAAAATGATATAAGATCATTAGATATAACTTAACAATTTACTCAAAAATACCTATTTACCCAAAACTAAATTACAAAGTCATTTAGCCCTCAATACAGCCGTGTTACTGCACCACCAATTCTGATTTTCTATGGAATTAAAAAGAATAAATCCTTAAAAAAATTATTAAAATTATATTTTTGATGCTGACTGAGCATATTCTGAACTTTTTTATTAAATAAAAACCACCTCAAAAGTTTGTGGAATTACATCTATTTGCCAAGTTTAATTGAAATCGATTAATAGGAAGTGGGTGAAATCCAATAAATCGGTTTCATCGCCTAATTTGCCACCCTTTTTTTTTCAAATTTGAACGGGACCACTACTGAGATACCCCCTTTCCAACAAAAAAGAATCATCGAAATCGGTTCACATAATATTGTCGGAGTAATTTACACAAAAAATTTAATCGAATTGAAGTTGGTTAAATAGGGGCGAAGTTAACAAAATTAAAACCATTAAAATAGGTAATCGACTGACATAGTATATTTTACCAAATTCGACACTCCTGTTTATAGTCACGTTTGCATCTACAACCGGTATAACTGATTGAACTACAGATTGACTGTAATTAGATTAAGGTCATTTTAATATTGATTGCTTCTGACGTCGTTTTAACAGTGAATTACATATTTAAGAGATCAAATTTTAGTAATGACCACCTATTAGTGAAGTATACTCACGGAAATAGGAGTTCACAATGTTAAAACATAAAATTGTAAGAAAAAAGAACTTCAAGACCAATGTTTACGAGGATATTGATTATCGCTGGCGAAGGTTTTATGAAAGGCTTCCGAAAAACTCAGTTAAATATAGCTCCAGAGTTATGACCTCTTTGGTCACAAGCTGTCGAGGAGTATACTCTGCGGCAATCTACTTCAGAGAAAGGACATCTTTTAGCTCTTATGGCGAAGTACGTATATGTAATACTACATTTGAATAATTCTGTTATTTCAGAGTGTAAGCGAAGTGGCTCTGACAATGCCAACTTCGCCAGGATGGAATGAAGAAGCAGCAGCAAACAACTCCCCCGATGGACTATCGTGGAGGAGACTTCATATGTCACGGGCAAAACTCAAAGCCACAGCTACTACCTCGGAATTATTATCAGGTAAGATTCAATGTAAAAAAGCAAAAAAAATATTAAAGAAAGCCGTTGTAGTCTAATGGTTCGTTGGTTCGTCCTATCGCGTCTAAAGCAGAAGCCGGGATTTCGAATAGAGGCCCGTACTTCTGAGTTTTTTGGAATTTATGTGCGAAACAAAGTTTAAAAGTTACCAAGAGCTTCTCGGTGAAGGAAAACATCTTCAGGAATCCTACACGTCAAAGAAGGTTCACAACCCTCGGAAAACGCGCGAAGTCCCTAACCCGCTTTGTGCCAGTATGGCGGACTTACAAAACCTCGCCTGAGAGGAGACCCGTGCACAGCAGTGGGACGTATAAATGGATTGATGATTATGAATGATGAAGGTTCCATGTTTCTTTTCCTTATAATTATTGTTAAAACATTTCACAAATAAGATCTATTTATTTGAAAAAAAAAACTGAAAGCAATATAAACTTGAAATAACATAATCATTATACATTAATACATTTAAATTTAAATTTTATTGTACAATAATTAGTCCCGCAGACTTCATTTTTCACCTAGGCTAGGGTTGGCTGGAAGAGATCTCTTCTAGAGATAAGCTCACCTTTGTATATGTCCTTTATAACTTGTGTTTCATGTATCTTTTCTTTGTGCAATAAAGAGTTATTATTATCATTTCAAGTGGACAGTAACTGTGTTTAAACAGAAACTGCAGGTAAATAGAAGCTGTATCAAGCCATGTGCCACGGCATATACTTACGTCATATAGGTACCCACATTCTTACATAAACATAACAAAAAATTTCAACAGCGTGTAATATTTTCATTGACGCAGCTCGGTAATAGAGACTAAAGCCTTTATTATAATCGGTTATTGTGTCAGTCTTGTAATTTAAATACATACTTTTGGTTTTATTAACAATCCATATTGTATGTTAATATATTATATAAGAAGTATATGTACCTATGTAATTCATTAACGATTTGAAAGACCAGGCAGGTAGGTTGATAGCAGTAGAGCTCCTTATGAATGAATTCGTCCAGGGAAGTACGGCTTTATCTATTATTAGAGCCATCAAGTTGTAATCTTTAATTACTTTATTGCATTACTGCGTTTTGGTTTTGAAGGGTGCTTGTGAAATTTTAACTGCATCTGTGACCGAACGGTTACCAAATCGGACTGCCACGCAGAGGTCTCAGGTTCGATTCCCGGGCTGGGAGAAATATTTGTATGGCCTACATTTATTTCTCTCGTGAGTTTGGGTGTAATTTATGGTTGTATAAGTGTGTGTCCATGGCACCCGCGACACAGGATTTCCCTAGTGCGGACTATATTGAGTGTGTGCGTTAATTACAGACACATAGGACTTTTTAACTTATATCTCAGGGTCACGGGCGCAGTGTGAGTGCCCCTCAAAATCTTTGCTTCTTAAAACTCTGAGTAGCACTGCAACTGCTATGGGCAAACGTGTCGCTTACCACTAGGCACACGATTTGTTCGTCCCGTCACTTGATATCATAAAAAAAATATTTCTAACATAAACTTCACAAATAGCTGCAAGTTATTCAAGAATTTGTTATAATGTTTTATTTTAATAGTAAATTACATACAATTATGTACGTCCATAAGTCATAAAAATTAAATGCTATTTAACATTCCGTTCTGTAATGTACTTCTTGAAATTAACATGGGTGTTCAGGAAAACTCCTCTGAGCGATAATAAAAATAAGAAAATAAAAATAAATATTATTTATTTTCAGACAAATTAAGTCCATAGCCGGTTAGTTTCACAACTTAATACCTATGTTAGTAAGAAATAGCGAAGATAAAATAAAAAGATTAAAATCCAAAAATCCGATCTATCGAGGTACACTTTTTCGAATGTGTAGCTCGATATGTGTAGGTCGGCAATCATCTTAAGGATACCGTTGGCGCTCCTCCGTATACGACGTACTATTGATACAGTCTTTTTGCGTAGTATGTCATAAAAATTGACTACGTTCGCGTTCGGGAATATGCCTGAAACACTGCAATATCGCGGGAGCCTCAACAGTGCCCTAAAGACGTTATTGTATAGGATCCGCAAGGAACTGAAGGACCTCTGCCTGAAATGAGCCCGCAGGCCGCTAGTATTAAAGCTTTGGCAATATGCACGGAATAAAGTAAATTTTACTCCCATACTGCATCGAGAATAATATAATAATAATTTATTGTTAGAAAAAAGCCTTATATTGGGTAAAATACGCTTATAAGAAAGTTAGAGAAATACTAAGTGTAACGTTACTTAGGAAAAGGCCGTTGCTTATAGAGTACAGAGCCGCTGACTAAAACAGAATCACAGGACACTATACTCACAGGAAAAACAGAGTTCTCTGAGCTTTAGTCAGCAGCTACAGTAGGTACTACAGTAGGTAGGTACAAATAGATCGAGTAGGTACTTGTAGTAGCACTGGTTTTAAAATATATAGCAAGCACCAGATCTACAAAATTCTGTCCTAAAATTAGAAAGACATTTATTTGTCGTTTGTATTTTGTGGGGAAAATAAAATATTATTATATTATTATTATTATAAATTTAAGTCGTCGTCAACTAACAATACAAAGTGTATAATAATAAAAAATGTTATAAAAGCATGTCCTTACCTGTTACAGGTTTCGCCATGGTAGCGATGGTGGAACTTCAAATCAACGAGCCAACAAATGTGCCAGAATGGCTCTTCGTTATGTTTGCCGTCTGTACCACAGTATTAGTAGCTGTCCACATCTTCGCTCTTATGATCTCCACTTATTTATTACCTAATATCGATGCTGTAAGCAAGATGGAGACGCCTGGAGGACCTACGAGTGCTCTACGGGATTCACCCCATGAAAGGATGAGAGGCTTCATTGAATTGGCGTGGGCGTTTAGTACTGTCTTAGGTAAGTCCGAGCGCAGTTTAAATTATTTAACTACCTCCATGGCCGAACGGTTACCTTGCTGGTCTGTCACGCAGAGGTCCTGGGTTAGATTCGAATGCGAATATTTGAATAGCCTACATTTATCTCTCTCGTGAGTTTGAGTGTAATTTGTGGTTGTCTATGTGTGTCCATGTCTCCCGCGATACGGGATTTCCCTAGTGCAGGGCTATGAGCGTTATTATTATGAATTTGAAGAGGACAGCCCATTAAAGAGGTATTCTTTTGATTACTCTTCCTGTGTTATTATTATCGATACAAACAATCAAACAAACACAAACAAAAAAAAATGTGTGTCCTTTGATTCTGTGAGAACTCATAATAGTATTTTACGCAATCAAATTTAACAAAATGTTTTTCTCATACAAAATGAACAACTGTTTGATGAACTTCGGCTGTCTCAATTTTTTTCGTCCCGTACAATGAAATGATCCTTACTTGAAACTGAGTCTAGAAGGCGAGAGAGAGATTAAATAAAAATTGATTGATTTTATTCATTTTTATAGACAACTCACACTTGATCAAGTAATAGACACAATATTTTTATTCAATTAAAAGACAATTTCATTACTTTATTTATAGCAGTTTTGTTATCTGTAACTTATTGTTACCTCTTAGAGAGCTACGAATGTCATATTAAATGTATTTGAATGTTTAATGTTAAAATTTTCGATATTTTTAGTTTTATTTTTTAAAAGTCATTGATATCGGATTTACTTGGGTAACGTACTTTCGATATCAGTGTAAAACTTTTTGATGTCTCTTATATTTATGGAATAATCGCCTGGGCACACTTAAGGATTAGAACCTGTATACATAAATTTTTTTGTAAAAATACTCCAAAAGTTTGTTGTCTATTACTATGGATAAAAAGGTCGAACAAATACAAAGAAAAATTCCTCCGATTCAACTGGACTCGAACCAACTTCTATTGCCTGTACGTAGCCACGTTGGGGCTCTTGCTGTGGTTTATCTATCTGGGTCAAAGTCAGTACACGATTAGTAGAGGTGGTGAGTAATGACACGAAAGATTAGTTATGAAAATGCTCATGAGAATACAAGATTAAATGCCATTTTTTAAATATCTATCCATTTATATAAATAAATGTTAGAGAACATCACATACGTTGCACATATCCCAAAGTAAATAACTAAAGCACTTGTGTTATGGAAATCGGAAACAACGAAGGTACCATAAACACCAAGACCCGAGAACCAACATTTGAGGTTGGACAATTATCCCCTAGTTTGTCACCCTCAGAGGTGGAATATTTTCTCCAAATATAAATGGGACTATTTAATAATAAATCTTAACTAACTATAACAACTAGATACATAAAAAAGTAAGAAAGTTTATAAATAAAAAATTCCTCGAGGGCCTTACCCTGTGGCATTGTGCCCAGAAGTCTAGCAACATTTTCCCTTTGAATTCAATGGGACCACTATTACCCTCTTTCCAATAAAAAAAGAATCATCAAAATCGGTTCACAAATTATCTATCTACAAAAGTTATCTCGTAACATACATACAAAAAAAACATACAGTCGAATTGCGAACCTCCTCCTTTTTTGAAGTCGGTTTAAAAAAAGGGATCACATATAGTTGGTCATTGATTACGCATCATTTGAGAGTTGTCAAAATTCACCAATTATCAAGAGTCTTATTGACGTGTACCCGGCTTGAGATAAGAGCGAAAAAGTCTTTTTCGACGACAGACGTCCCGACTCGACGTAGAAGTGATAATTTATTAATAAAGACAGTCGACTTAAGGAAGATCTTAACGGTTAGGCTCTGGAGATTGATTCAATACGAGTCTTAAACTGGATTTCGTGCGTTAATCTCTTTCGCTAACAATAAGAAAATACAGGGCAATTAAATTTTTTAATTGTCAAATTGTACGCTACTTATGAACTACTTCCCCGTTCGGTACAATTGATCTACTTTCCCGATCGGTCCACTTTCACTATTCGTCTACTTTCCCGATCGGTTCACTTGTTTTTTCCAATTCGTCTAATTCCCATTTCGTCTACAACTCTATCGATAGATCTCCTTGTGAAAGAGTTCTTCCAAGGAAATACTGCCGTCATATCTATTCCTGCGTTTTGTAACGGTCCTAGCGAAATTACAGACACACGAGACTAGCCAGATTTACATTTCTCTAACGTATCGTGTCGTGACGCGTCAGTACGGTATCGGTTCCATACACACAGCACAAGCCGTCACGTCAGGTTGCAACACACCAGTATAATACATTTAATGTAACTATATTAAATGTATGAAACCGATACCGTTCTGACACGACACGACACAACAGAAAAATGTAAATCCTGCTGGAGTCAACTTAATGTCTCAGAGTGACGAACGCGAGTGCCTATCAGTTCTTTGCGACTGAAATCTCTGAGTGGCACTGCAACTGTTATGAATAAGCGTGTCGCTTACCACTAGGCGCACGACTTGTTCCTCCTGTCACTTAGAAACATAAAATAATAAAATTTTGCCCTTTTCTTATTTATAATTAAAGAGATAAATGCATTTTTTTTCTTTTCTAATAACGCACGCATTCAACATAGCCCCGCACTAGGGAAACCCTGAGTCATGGTGCCATGGACACACACATAGACAACAACAAATTACACACAAACTCACGAGAGAAATCAATGGGCCATACAAATATTTCTCCCGGGCCGGGAATCGAACCTGGCACCTCTGCGTGGCAGTCCAGCATGGTAACCATTCGGCCACAGAGGCTGGTTAAAATTTGAGGAGGCATTGAAATTATTATTAGTTTCATGATACCAAGTGACGAGACGAACGAGTCTTGCGCCTGGTGGAAAGCGACACGCCTGTCCATAGCAGTTGCAGTGCCACTCAGAGCTTTAAGTCGCAAGAGATCTGAGGGGCACTCCCACTGCGCCCGTCACCCTGAGACTTAAGTTGACAAGTCCCGTGTAAAAAATTAAAGTAGGGCTAGCACGACAAGACACGACTTGCGCGAGAGCGACCTATAACGTGAAATCTCTATGCGAGAATAACAGTATCTCGCGCTAGTCTCGCCCTCTCGTGCTAACCCTACTGTTTTTTTACTTCTCAACTTCACAATGAGCGTTGAAGGCTAAACATCGAAAGGATTTGTGGTCCTTTTTCTATCTTCGACTTTCGGCATAATGTTTCTTTTCAATATTTATTTCTTTTATTATTAATATTATACGTACTCTTGGTGTAATAAAGCCACATAGTGATCACACGTCGAAAGTGCTTTTATCACATGAAATTTCATGAACTTTCATATTTCAGCATTTCGTTCGGGCAGGTTCGGCTTGATTGTGTTTTTATGTTCACCTGCCTTCGCCACTTTTGTGTTGTTCAGGATATCGTTTTCTCAATTAATGGAATTTATTTTCTAATTTTAAGTAAGAAAATAATTATTGTGACTTTTTAGGCCTCAGCTGAGCTCGCCGAAGCCCCCATTGTGCCGCCCGGGGACATGGCCCCCTCTGCACCCCCCACGCTATGCCACTGCTAATTTCGTCCGTTAGAATCTTTATACCTCTCTCCTGAAAAGTTGTCATTTTACAGATGTGGCCTTAATACACCAAGGATACGATAACACCTCCATAAACATCATGCAAATGATTGAATAGTTTGTACTAAAATAGTTATTTGTATTTTTTAGGTTTATTCCTATTCCTGGTGGAGATAGCGATACTCTGCTGGGTCAAGTTCTGGGATTATTCCTTCGCGGCGGCCACTGCAGCCACTGTCATTGTTATACCAGGTACATATTTATACATCGACCGACATTGTCGACCGACATTAACGATCGACAATGAAGAACGAATCTATACGCACCTTTACATATTTATATCCGTAAATAAAGAAATTAAAATTAATTTAAAAAAGAAATTAAAGAATAAGAACTTCATAACGTCGCTAAGCGCTTAGAAATCGGTTCACAAAATGTCGGAGTAATCGCGTAACATAAAAACAAAAAAATACAATCAAATTGAAAATCTCCTCCATTTTTGTAAGTTGGTTTAAGACCTACAGACCCTATAAATATTATTTAATTTTAAATTCAGGACTTAATCGTGTACAAAAAACATATTTTACTTACTTTGACGTTTTGGACGAATTGCAACGTCCTTGGTCTCGAAAGGACTGAAGAGCCGTGCGAGTTTTCTAACTACTTACACTTGGTCTTCATTATTTATTTGTGCACTAGGGTTGTCCCTGGACCTATAAGTAATTAGTATTAAAAAGGTATCAGAATTTTAAACTGACCAATCACATTATTAGGATCGGAACCATGTAATTGGTTAATTTGGTAAGGGCCGACCAAGGCGAACTTACCACGACCAATTAAAAACGTCCAAAAGGAAAGCCAGGTCAAAACTACCCATAACCGTTGAGCATGTATGAAAACACTGATGCCAGTTGATGAGGCGAAAGATGTATTTTAGAATCGTAGCGGTATCCATCAACTATGTACAGTCAAGCGGTTTTTAGCGAGGATATGTTTATAGTTGGAAGGCGCAGCACTGGCCGCTCCACCGAAAGCGTCCTACCGCATTCATAAGATTCGCTTATGGCTTGGCGGCCGATCACAAATAAAATTAACTAAAAAAGAATCGTAGACTGTGATATCTACCTCAATGGAAACACCGCGTAAAGTGTTTGTATGTATTAAACATGAAAAGATTGTAAACCCTGATGAACCGTGGCCAGGTTTAAGGCAATAAAATAGGATACTTCGGTACGCAAAAAAATTATTCCTAATTAAATCGAAAGGGGAAAAAAGAGGCTGTAACAAAAAAAGTATATATAAAAAACAGGTACAACGATATAAAACACTCCCTACTTAAATACTAAACGTGAGACAGACGTACGCCGAAAGGGCCGAGTTATACAGTATTGGTATTAAAATTGGCACATGATTAGTAGTAGTTATTAAACTGATAAAAGAATCAAAATTAGACGCAATTAAAAATTAGAGCAGTACTGTTCGCTGCCGCGATCGAGCAGTGAGTGGCGATGGAACGAAACAAAATCAGAATGGCGAGGCAGACGAATTAAAGAACGATTCAAAATTTAAAAACAAGTGGTCAGGAATCGGAGGAAATGCGATAAAAAGGTGGGGTGACAATGTAAGGAGGTCACGTTGTCACTAACAAGGTCTAAAATTCTGTCTGTTTTTTCTTTTCCAGTGTTAATAGTATTCGTAGCGTTCGCAATCCACTTCTACCACTCTCTAGTGGTGCAGAAGTGCGAGACTTCCGTCCAGGACATAGAGCAGCTGGAGAACATGAAGAGGGACCTCGACACGGCTACCGTTAAAGTTAATATGTATTGAATAATGTGAAATTAATATCAAAAGGTTTTTGACGACCTCTGTGGAAGTGGTTTGCCATCGGTTTTTATGGCCATCACTGATGTCCCGGGTTCGATCCCGGCCGGGCCAATGTAGAAATTAACTTTTCTATATTGTCTCGGGTCTGGGTGTTTGTGGTACCGTCGTTGTTTCCGATTTCCATAACACAAGAGCTTTAGTTACTTACTTTGGGATCAGAGCAACGTATGTGATGTTGTCTAATATTTATTTATTTATAAAAGGTTTGAATTTTTGCTTCAATTAAACAATTGAATTTTGCTTCGAGGCCATTGGCTCCGTTTCCGACAGTAGCGCCGCGCATAGCACCTGAAATTATTTCGAAACTTTGCAACGAAAACGAATCTCAAATAACGATTTTAAAATTTCAATATAAAGTCATTTTAAGCTTATTAATACAAAGATCGAACAATAAAAAACTCCTTCGATCCGGCTAATTTCGAACCATAAGCCTTAGTACACCGTGACTGGAGCACTTCCAACTGGCTACGGAGCGAACCATCGACCTTACGAATTTTTCTATGTACTTGTTGCAGATCTTTGTTTTTGGTTTTAAATGACGTAACGCCATCTGTGAAAAATGTATCAAAGTTTTCTTCACTCAGCTTTATAATTTTAAACTGCTGGCAACAAGTACAGTTAGCGAGAAAAATACTAACCTATCTAAGTAATCATTTAGAGATTGTAAATAAAAATTCCGTCTCAAAAGACATTAATTAGGTACTTTTAATATGTTAATTTTTAGTAATAAAATAATTGATAAAAAAAGATCACAATTTTTAAATATATTGTACTTAGAATTAAAGTTTAATACCATCGACGTTTAAAACTAGGTAGATAGATCGATATCAAAATCTTGGAATATTTCAAAACTTGACTCATTACTAATAAACCAGATATTTATTATGTATTGAAGTCTAGAAACTCATCGAGTCTGGCTATGGATATTCTGTGTTAACTAAACAAGCAATTTATTGATGGCATGTTTGTGTTTCGTTTTTTATTCATGAGTCTATGACCAAAGAGTCTTATAAATTATTGTATTGTATTATTGCTATTACAGTCAACTTAAAGTATTGTTTTAAATTAAAAACATCTACCACAATCTCTTAAATGAAAGAAGAACAGGAAATTCATGTGGCATTCTCAATTTGGCATTTCTGGTTTGACCGGTGACTTCGATTGAACTTCAAATTTTATTGCAAATAGCCGAAATTCTATTTTCAGTGTAGGTATCTCACCTTGCCTTACCCAAAACACCTCACTTTATCCAGAAAATTGTCATGTTAAAAATTGTAATGTAAATTAATAAATTTTTATTTTTCACGTTTTTCATAACATTTTGACATAGGTACCTATGACATATACTCGTCTCAAATTGGGGATTTTCCCGTACCAGAACAACGGTAACCGGCTACCTAGAGCGCGATCACAAGAAACATTAGGTAAATTCGTCCGGTTGTGACAAAACGGTGCAATCAAATTATGTATAGTAATGTATTCATTAATAAACTTTATGAATACAAATTCTATTTGTGTTCCAAAAAATATATTGCTGAACGACCTTTATATAAAAAGATATCATCGAACTTATTATTATTTTGCGGTTGACTGTATTTCCCATAAAGACTGTTATTGAGTTAAACGTGTGTAGTTTCAATTCAAAAGTTCCATTTTTCTAACACAGCTAATTATGAAAGTAGTAACTAAACTAGGATATTTGAAAAAAACCTTGGCACTTTTTAGGCAAATTCTTGAATTTCCATAATTTACAAAAAGCGGCTGTGGTATTTTTATTAGCATGTCGTGTATTCACTGAGATGACTATACTGTTACCCTGATCATTAGGTTTCTTTAAGCTAAGTACTCAAGGACCTGTTGATGTTGTGAAATAAAGTTCTTTATTTGTATTTATTGTTTTATTTTTAATCTCATGTAAATTGTAAACGCGTCAGACAATTGCACCATTTAGCTCCGTAACTTGGGAATTCTGCATTTTAAATTGCCGCAAAACGGAATAGAAGGCATAGCATACAGACCAATTTCTGCCGCCAAACAGTAATGGACTTGTCAACTACCCTCAGATCTTTGCGACTTTAAAGCTCTGAGTGCCACTGCAACTGCTATACTGCAGTGTTTATAGATAGTATTGTAGAAGGGCTGGTGCTGTTCTGGTGGTGCTGGTGGATTGTTATGTAGCTTGCAATCCACATTAATGAAAGCGTGTACCGCTGCTGCTACCGCTTGGAATGTTCAGTAGAGCGCAGATCTCGCTTAGTGAGTTTAACGTTCGGAAGTTGAAAAGGGTAAAGGGTAATGGTAATAAATCCAGTTATAAAAGTATTTATTTCGGTTTTAACAATATTTATGATCTTAAAATATGTATAGTGCAAGAGGTTTTTAGTAAAATTGTAAACGGTTCAAAGAAATAGGAAGACGATGTGTTGTTCTCTGCCGCGATCAGGTAGAGAGTGGCGATGGAAACAAACAAAATCAGAATGCGAGGTAAAATGGAACAATTCAACATTTTAAATTTAAATATGAGTAGAAGAAGAAAAAACTATACGATACGAATGGAGAGAGGCGGTACAAAAAGGTGAGATGACGGTGTGAGGAAGTCACACCGTCACAGTATGGATATATCTATTGGTAATAAAAATCAGAAATTAACTTTCGGTACGTTTTTATTCTTATAATATCATTCTACCTTACAGGCAAGTCTTCATACAATATAAACCATGCACATTCACGTCTAACAATATTTACATACACTTGAAATACAAATCAAACATACTAGTTTTAATAGAGGCTACATAGATTTGATAAAATTACTGGCTATCTAGAACTACTTATCGATTTTTCGGATAAAAAGAACGTTAAAGCCAATTTTATAACAAATTAAGTAATGATCTACTTGGGTTAAATTTTCATGCTCTGTCAACTAAAAGTTCTGTTATTCGCCATAAACGACTCCATTACATAAATATAGTAAAAATAAATAAAAAATTAAACTAAAATTTATTTCAGTTTTTTTTCTCGTATTGTAACTTAGTAGTTTGACTTTAACGCTCTTTCTTTCTCGAAATCTTAAACAAAGATCTATTGAATAAAATTCTTTCAGTAGGATTTATTCGAGCTTCGACAATCTTAAAAAACGGAAATTAATTATTACATTATTATAAGCAAGTACAGAATAAGTAAATACATATTACACGACACATTATATTGAACTATGACGGTATTGTCAATTCTCTACCGAAATGCTGCAGCCTTTCTTAGGTCGCAAATTCGGAACAGGGGTGGTGCGTATAAGGATTGCGCGTACATTGTATCTTGTGTTGGATATATCAAACACAAGACATACGTTTGCGCGCAATGTACGCGCAAATCTTGAACGCCGCGCTGAACGCACCATCCAACATTGCGAATTCGTGGCCTTATTGTTCGCAAAATTTTACAATGAAATATTTTTTACATTGACTTAACATGGCCTTTAACCCCATTTGTCTAAGGTCGCAGATTTGACGAAGTTCACAATTTTGGCTTTGTTTCGTGTAAATTTGTATTTTTAATATTTGTTTGAAATTTAATGCATAAGTGCGCCTTCAAATTAGACGCTTGTGGGAGCGCTGAGGCATGGCAGCTGCGCGTCTGTAGCGCTTCACAAATTTTTAGTTCACTAATTGTTACTGTAAAAGTGGCGTGCACGTCACAACAGTGGCGCTGCAACTGCGCTTCTAAGGGTGAGTATAGATCTAGCGATTGCACACTGCACGCGCACCGCACGCGCGCTTCACGTGCGCTTCACGTGCGCTACACGCTTGCTGTTAAATACAAAATGTCTGTGGCGCGCGAACAGAACGCTCAACGTAATGCACGTGGGCAGCTCGCGAGTCTTTACATTGTATGAAAATTTGTATTGTAACGGCTGCGACGCCCCAGTGGTGCAGTGACTGCAGCGCTTCTATAAGCATCTAATTTAAAGACTCCCGGTTAAGAAACAACCAAACAATTCCATTTCTACGTTGTGCAATTTATGTTGACAAAAAAGCTTAATTGCAGCGTTTCAATAATCGAATGGACACAAAAAGGACTTCATAGATAGAAAGTAAATAATTATGAACAGTATAAAAAGATGAGACATGGTCTGGCGATCGAATTTGAAGAGCACCTGTACCACGATACCTTTGTGTGGCATGTGGTACCAGGATACCTTGTTACGACAAACTTGAAAAGAAGTAATTTCAGATATTTATAAAATATCCAGCATCTATAGAGATTGTGCATATGGGGGTACCCCCATTCCATTACGCAAGTAACTTGCAGTAAGTAAGAATCATACCTATTCATGCGACACGACGCCTTATCTACGCTTACGTGTGCAAATACAGTCGCAACTGGTGTACCCTTGCACACATTAATTATAAAGAACCGCCCGGTAAAAAATACTTTCCCCATTCATATCAACACAAGTAATACGATATAATTAGGTTTACGCGCTGCGTTTCACGAACGCGCGTAGAGGACGTCGCTTGTATGTGTTTTTGCAAGATTTTTGGTGACAAATGTGATGAGTCCCAAAAGTTCGCGGAACGAGCGCTAAACCCGGGAGTGGGGGGTTAATTCGCGGTAATGTATACTAACGAGCGACTCATCATTTCATAAGTTTTTCATTCCGCGAACTTTTTGACTTTTTGGACCGTCGTGTCCTACAGTTCTATAGTGAGCGTAGAAATACCTCCTAAAATGAAAATAGTGTTATATATGTCAATTCAAACACTGCACTTGCTTTGTAACCAGAAATCCAAATAGGTAAAGTAAAGGTATTTACTTTAAAGTTCACAGAAGTTATAGCCATGGAATGGATATTACCTCCCTCTCAAATCCCAGAATTACTATACTCTATAATGAACTCTTATTTTAGATGTTACTTGCAAATACATTAATACGTACATATACGGTATTAGAACTATTTTGTTTACATTTTTTGCCTTTATTTTGTAATTATTCCAGGAGTTCAGGTGGAGGTTATTATTCCTCGTAAATTCTGTCTATTCGACTGTTTAAAACATGTTGTTAAACTATAAGACATCAATCTTAAGATATATGTTTACTTAAAATAGCACAAGATATATAATTAAGAAAATGACCAGTATGTTTGCTATAATTAACAAGCCTGATTATCATAAAAACTTATTAAGAGTACAATAAGGTATTGATTAGTGTGTATAAGTGGGCTAAAATTCCACAGTCATAAATTATGTTGCATTTTGCTTGGCACTCTTAATGGGGCAATCACAATAGATCGAATACTAAATAGTGGTTAGACTATAAAGTCACAGCACGTTTTGTGACTGTCCTGTGAGTTTTCAAGTATGTCATCTACCACAAGAATTAAAGCCATAAGATTGATTGTTTATAGCCCAATGAAAACCTTTAGTTTCTGATGCAGTGATATTGGGCAGTGGAAGTTCTGAAGAGCCTAATCTCGCTTAACTTCATCAATTAATAATGTATGCCTCTAGAAAGAATGCTTCTGCATAGATGTGGGGTATTGAATACTACTAAGTGCTTCTTATCTTAACCCGCTCATGGACAATAACGGCGTTTCAGAATTTAATAGAATCAATTTTAAATGGTTTATTGAACATATTATTACATTGAATCAATTTAAAGCACTACAGCGCAAAGAAGTGCCATTTTTGTGCAGTACTATTTATGATCTGACCATGAATGGGGTTAATGTAGCGACTGAATGCCAGTCTTTGCATTATTAGTTAATACACAATGTTATTTAGATCTATAATTCGCACCCCTCGTGGAAGAATGGCATAAGTGAAGTTACATCAAAAATGTTTATTGCTCCATTAAATACAGAAATATATAAACCACATCCTCTGCAAATTCTTGTAACTCTATCAACTAATATTTCAGATAGAGTTACCAGAATTGGAGAGGATGTGAGTCATTCAAATTAATAACTTACAATTATCTCTACCATATGATACAAAAGCCAGTTCAGTAAAGACAATAAATTTATTTTCAGTTCTGAATGTGGTGGCCTCTTCTTCGGTCTTATTTATTTGTATTTGTATCTGGCTTGATTTAGAGGCAAACCTTATAGGGCGTTTTTAAAACGTTTAACTGCCTTTTTTCACCCCGACTATGAAGAATCCAAAAAGGCGATACCCATTTAAAGAAAGCCTATGACAAATTATTGCGTTTTGTTTTTTAACTTGTGGAAGTGCTGCTGCGGCGCGGCAACCGCACTTCTGTGACGCTTCAGTCATTTTTAGTTCACTGAAACTGCAAAAGTGGCCACGCGACAATGGCGCTTCAATTGCGCTTCTAAATGTTGTAATATATAAAGATTAGTAGCGGCGCGGCTGCAGCGCCACAATGGTGTCACTGTAGCGCTTCTATGAACGTTTAAGTAACCCTAACTAAACACTACACAGGCTGCTAAAATGATTCTGATGAAGTTAAATTACGAATACAATAGTAGAACTCACATGACTTCACATCACGTGAAAAGCAGTAATAAATTGAAATTGTCCTACACATAGCTTTGATCACTGTAACACTTCATCGCCTTAGAGTGAAAACCTCGCATATGCATTATTGCATAAACTATATGCGGATTTTTGTTTAAGTAAAACTTATAAACCTTAATTATACTTTTAAAGTAACACAGATTAGGTATAATATACAATAACAATTAAATTAAAAAATAGGAATTTCCGAAATTTTATTTTTCGATTTATTTTTTTACTGATTTGGGTTCAATTTCGGGTATAGAAATGAGCTCTGTAAATATGTCGAGAATGCAAATCAACACATTGTATTACGCGAAAAGATTAAAAGTTACGAAAAACGTAAGAAATGTAACCATCTGGCAACACTACACAATATTCATTCGCTAACATTGTCTTAATGTACGCAAAACTACAAAACAGCAGAATAACAGGTTTTCTGGCAAATACTGATCTAGAAAGTGACAAGAAAAACTTTAAAGTGTAGTTTTGTTAAATTTAGTCTGATGTTAATATAGTTGTACAAAATTGTTAGCATTTTACAAATATCTCTGTGTATATGTATAATTTATACTAATTAAAATGCTAACTACAAACTATTTGTGTTTACTATATTTTACACCACATTTTCATTTTTTTCAAAAAAATCACACAGAAATCACATTCGAGGTATTCACTATAAGATGATAATCAGAGACTGCTTTTTTAAGGAGAATTTACTATGTATGCTTCACTCTTAATCAATACTTTATTTAGTCTTTTGTAAAATGCAGTTTAAATTAGATACAAAACAATTACCATTGTCATCAATATCAATAGGATAATATCACATTTCCACATCCATTCCAGGTTCAGTTACTAGTAATCCATTGCGTTTTTTGTCATGTTCTTTTTCTTGTTCCTTTTCTTCTTTTATTTTTAATATATTGTCTTTTGGTTTCCATAGCACTAGCGACATTCGGGGTTTTTCTAACCTGTAAATTAGAATTGACGATTTGAGTAAAACATGATTTTTTTATAAAACGAAGTAACAGAATGAGTGAGACGTATACCTAGTGGTAAGCGACATGTCAGGCTTCCATAACTGTTACAGTTTGTGTGTTTTTAAGACGGAGTAAAATTGTCAATAGTCAATTGTAAGATAACCAGTTTTCATAAGATTTTATGTAGTTGTTGTAGACAGTTTTATTGATAGATTGTGAAATAAGGTAAAATTTTGCCAAAAATGTTGGAATTGTGGACATTATGACATTGTAATGATTACTAATTGCATTATTGTCATTTTTAGTCTTATTTTGAGTTCGCCTTCTAGTACCAAAATAAATTTTTTTTCACATATATTTTAATAAGAATGTGTGGATTTTATTACCTATTTTGAATGAAAATGAAAAACTTTAAAATATATCACCTCTTTGTATTTTTAATAGTTATACTTAAAAGTTTCAAATGTATGAACTTACAAAAATTGACAATTTAAATGAACCTGTGCCCAGGAGTTCTACAAATAATGGGCCAATGATGATCCAAATGAAGAAAGTTCTGTTACTTATTGCATAAGCATAACCAACATTCAGTCGTAAGTAAATAGAATATTTATCAACTGCAATCACTAGCTGCTTACAAGCTGGCAACACTTTTGCAAAATGGACTGTCAATTTACTCCATTTCCAAAAAAGACGGACTCTAGTGCTAGTTGGACCTTTTAATCATAAAGACCAGACATAAGGTAACAAGCCTTTCAGTGCCTGCAATTGACTAATGAAAACGCAAATAATAAAAAGAAACCAGTAAAACTCACCGTTCAATAAGAGCAGCAGGCAACAAAGGTTCATCATGCACATTTTTAACTTCATCAGAAAGCACTATAGTATGTCCCTTGAACTTCTCAGTCATGAGCACCGGGCAGGATGTGGCAGTACTTGTAGATGGTATAGGTTCCATTCCAACATCCATAACATCTTCAGTTGCTAGTTTGTGAGGTGTGAAGTCTGATGATATGTGAAGACTGTTGAGGTGCGCTGCCATCTTTTCCTCAGTTATTAGTTGCTTTGCAGGTCTGAATGAATTAATACATTATAATAAACAGAATGAATGATTTTATCATTTAAATGGTCTAGTGAGTGATGACAAACTTTTTACTTTCACTCTTAAATACAAACCTGACCAGTTGACAAAGGACTGTACACAATTTGAAGAAAGTGAATTGTTTATTCAAGTTCACAGAATAATTATACATCAGAAAAGTTGCAATAAAGATTTTGATCAAACTATAAGACACTAACATACACTTGAGTACTACAATATCAATTATATAATTATATAATTGATAAAATAGACAACAGTCATTGAGAGCATGAGGCTATATTTAATCTCAAAAGGCAGGACCAAAGTCCTACAAGTAGGAGCATAAGGACACATTAGTACAGTGGGAGCACCCAGTAAACTGTCCTTTTAAGAGACAGTTTCCTATATGAATTTATTGCAGGTAAATCCAAGTCACATAGATTAGTTAATTGTATCTACGGAAGTAATTACTAAACACTTACATTACTGGTTCCACATCAAGACTTTTTCGCTTGCAATGAACTACTGGAGACGACGTAAACTTTGGATCCATAGGTTGTTGGCCAGTGAACTGCACTACACTCGGACGAGAGGGCATTCCCCAAGGCATTCCTTCCACGTTCCACGGAGCACCTGATGGTGGCGGCATGATATGGGGCTCTGGTGGTCTGTTATACGGCATCGTGGAGGCCAAAGTTTGTTGAGCAAACATCTGCTTCGCTAACTCATCCGACTGGTTATACTGATACGCAGAATACCCATAAATATCCATTGTAACAACACCTATTCGATATTAATACTTTCAATCTCGGAATCGCTTTATTCGTCCACAAAATGCGGGTAAAATTCCACAATAATCGAAGAGACAACAGTATAGCACCTTTGACACAAATACAAAATCATAAACAAACTATTGTAGAAAATTCTTGAAATTTCTACTAGTCTATGGATAAACAGTTTTTTTTCCGGTTTTGTTTCACACCACCACTTTTCTTAATGATACTTTATTTCTGTGCATGCGCACGTAAATAAATTGGACTATGAATTAAAAAGTTTTTTTTAATCATTCAGATTCTTTTACGTTAGTATGCCAAACGTCAGCCAATTATTTGATTATTTGTTTCTAGTGTTGTGGTTGTTTAAGTGCTGCAATACACGTTCGTTTTTTCCATCCAATAGTCGAATCCGATAGTCTGATCCGACTATTGAAAGACGTTCGTACAACATATTTGTTTAAACAATCATTACACGTCCGACCTGATATTCGGATCGTCCGAGTCGGAAATAGCATCCGATTTTATTGCCGGCCCGATTGTCTGAAGACTCGCTCTCTACACTTTTGCGGGGAAACGAAATACCTACACGTCTGATTCTTTCCCGATTTGCAATATTGCCTATGCTAATTATTCAAAATCCTCAAAAATCAAAGTAAAAACTTTAAAAACAAAGTTCATATTCCCCACAAATTCCCCACATGTAATAAAATTTATTTATTCGCAGTATTTATTTTATTATTATTTACGCTGAAAAATATATCAAATAATTAAGAAACTCAAAACCAGACCATCTATATATCGTGTTTATCGGTTAAATAAAGTGACATTTTAAACAAAAAGATTTAATTTGTTTAGCTAAGATAAAAAATGACTATTTTTCTGCACGTGAAACTCAATAGCAAAAAAGCTACAAACTTAATAAAGGTGGTGATTTTGCTATAATAGGTTGTACATAATTTAAAGATTTTTTTGTGGAAAATGTCACTTATGTGGTTTTACTTTTAAGCAGACGATATATTAGTTGAATTAACTTTAGACCTTAATATTTAAGCTTGAAGAATGGCAAGTAGTGGTGTTAAAATACCAACTGCTTGTCTTTGTTTGGCAATAGCTGATTTCTTTTTCTCATACCAGCGACCGGCCAAACGTGTAAAGTGTTTTAAATTCTACCAGGTAATTTTATCTAAGCGGTTTGATAGTAATTCTATATAAATGTTGCTATATAAGCGGGGCATGTGCGATCTTGAAAAAAATATGAACGACATTTATAACAAATAAATAGTAATTATGTATTGTGGATTGAGTGTAAAATAAATATAAAGTTTAAATTTATGGTACACGCCTTACGATAGTCTGGTCCGACTATCGGATAGAAAAATCGAACGTGTATTCCCGCGCTAAACGTTGACTTGCCAAGTCTGGGTTACCTACTCAATTTAATTATCTTTCATCCACTTCGTCTTTGATGTTTGCTATACTTACTTTTACTTTATTAAAAAAAAACTAGTTAAATTGTGATAATGCGTCTGCCTTTCACCTGTGCTGCATATTTTTCATATTAATCAAGTATAAAGCGATAATTATGTACCGTTAACACCTTAATAAAATGAACTGAACTTTAATTACAGTGATGTATCGTTTCAGTAAATGACATAGTTCTTTGTATACGAGTAAAATGGGTTTGGATTTTGACGTGTTAGAGTTTTGCAAAAAACTGCGGCAAAATCGTCCTCCGCCGTACCAGTGTCCTTTAGAGAAATGCGATAAAGTGTATAAAAGTTTGTGTGGGTTGCAGTACCATCTGGTGAACTACGATCATGATAATCCCACGCCTGTGACGCCGTCGGTTGTGAATAGGAAAAAGGGTTGGAGGACGCGAGCTCCCGTGCCTACGGGTGATATAGCCCTTCAAAGCCCTCCGAAAGAAGCTTTAACTTTTGCTGAAGCTCAAAAAGTAGTGCAGTTTGAAATAGATGGCAAGATAAGTAGGATTTCCATAGATCAACCTTTGCCTATAATGTCTTTGGAAGATTGGGAGAAAAAGAATGCAGAGTTGGAAAAGCCTGTAAATTTTGTGGAGCCGCCTCCGGAGCCTCATGTGAAATTGCCTGAAGCCAGCTTCAAAGTAAGACATGCATATGTTTTATTAGACTATGAAAGATACTTAAAATATATTAATGAAATCAGTATTTGTTACTAATTTTTATTTAAAAATTTATATACATTTTTTTTAAATATTATAAAGAAAATTATCAAACATTATTGTTATTATTGTTATCTTTACATATTTATAATGTTTTTTTCTCTGAATATTCACTAAAGGTTAAATGAAAAATTTCTAAAATTTCTTTGTGAAATTACAAGTAAGGTTTTATAAATAATAAATAAATTAAATATATAACTAATAATAAAACCCTTCTTGTAATTTTGATTTATTTTATTTTATTAATTTATTTGTAATTTTTATTTCTTAAATTACAAATAATTTTACAAATACTTATATAATATAATATTTTACTATTTTGTAATTTTACATAGATCATTCCAATTTATGCTACATTATGTGTCACAAATTATTTTATTTTAACAATATGGATTTTAATTTATATAAAATGAAATTAATACATATTAATTAGTACTGCAGTGTTATGTCTCTTTAGGTTTATTCATGAGAAACCATCTTCCCTGTTGAAATTAGGATGTTTTTAACCTCAATTTAAATAGAGGTATCTACCCAAGGGTAGATAATGGACTTCTTTTGCAAGGACCTGGGGTTATTTTTTTGTCTGAAAAAAAAATATTTACATTCACTTTCATTTTGTTTACAATTTTTTCCAATTGTATAGAGAACAAATCTCCTGAGAAGTGTGGCTACAGAGTAAGGGTCTTGAGCATTCAAAAGCCCTGATCCAAAAGACTGCCTACAGTGTTAAATATTGTAGAGAAGCTCTGTTATTGGACAGGAATAGCATCAAAATGCTCACTAGAGTCTTAACAGGACATTGTGGCTTAAACAAGCACATGTCAAATACTGGGCAGAGAGAGAATAGAGAGTGTAGATTCTGCCATGAGGTAGATGAAACTCCTGCTCATCTTCTCACCAATGTTACCCCCTGGGTGTACGAAGCTCTATACTGGGAAGGCACGTGCCACAACCAGAGGACATTAAATCTGTCAGAGCGAGGAGAGTCCTTCCGTTCTTCAATGCTATCGGCCTTGGCTCCGAACTGTAATTAGTAGTGATCAACTGAGGGTTACAGAGATGAGGGGCTACATATGCCCCTAATAAAGCCACTCTAATAATAATATTAATAATAATTTGTAAACATGTAGGTCATCTGAAATGCCAGGAAATGTTTCCGGTGATGGAGTTTTTATATAGATTATTGAATTTGCAAATGTCCCATTTTTATCATGGTATATATTTGTGTTCCTTCATGTAGTTGATGATTTTATGAGAAAAATATCTATGCAGTTAATCCCAGACTACAATGAAAGAATATGCGATGCCCCACCCCAACCAAATGCATACATACGATTCATAGAGAAGTCAGCAGAGGAACTAGATGGAGAAGTGGAATATGATGTAGATGAAGAAGACACAGCGTGGCTGGCGATAGTTAACAAGACACGGGCAAAGCAGGGATTGCCCCCTGTGTCCGTCGATACTTTGGAATTACTTATGGACAGATTGGAAAAGGAGTCATATTTTCAGGTATATTATTTACTTTTGTACTCTTAAAAAATGTTAAAGCACAGTTTAAAAGACAACTCTTTACAATTACAGTTCCTTGCTGAAACCTAATAACTAATGTTACTAACAATGATCTAGAGAAAGTAATGAACTAACACAACAAATTGCAATTAAATGGAGTGTGATAACTATGGACGCATATTTTTCATTTTATCAATTAACCTACGTGAATGTACTAGACATGAGATGCTGTCTATATAGTGTATAGTGTTCTGTTAGCGAAGTCGATGCATTACCCCTTTATTGGTTCTTTTTCATACAGGTAATGGTGATTAATAGCGGCCACCTGCATTACACATGTTCTTGTCAACAACGATGTTTAAGGGTTAAATAATATTTAATTATTTAACAAAAGCGTTTAAAAAAAAGGATCTATAAATTACAAGTTAGAGCGAATATCAGCTTGCAAACAAAACTATGGAAGGCTTCAACTTGGCTTATAGTACCATTATGACATGATGTCTCTATTAACGCACACACTCAATAATGGTCTCTATTACTTAGTTATTGCAGTTTCTTAATAACTCTTAACATTCTTATGCTTGTAACTTTATTATTAATTTAATTTTGACCCACCATGACATCATTTAGAATAAATACAACATGTCTGGTGACATTTCCTATAAAAACTGTGAATATTCGTTTGCTTTTTATACTAGGCATCTCAGAGTGGTCAGCAAACATCAGCAACAGTGGACGAAGATGCTGTGTGCTGTATCTGCATGGACGGTGAATGCCAGAACACTAATGTCATTTTGTTCTGTGACATGTGCAATCTAGCCGTACACCAGGATTGTTATGGGGTGAGATGAGACTCGATTATTAGGCATTACACAGCATTTTGCACACCTGGTCTTTCTAATAATTAATTAATTGATACATACATATACTTCATGCACTTGTCCCATCAGGGTAGGCAGGACCACAGCCGTCTCTCGTCTCCGACATGCTAAGACCCTGACACAGATCTTTCGCCTCATATACGCTCGTTAAATAAAACAGATATTCTCACTAAATGCTTACCTGAACTGCGACATCTGAAATGTACAAAAATGTTAGGTTTAGAATAGATTAAGTTTGATTATTTATGTCTGTATAGTTGGTGTTAGTGTGTGTTTGTATAATGTAATTTTCAAATTTGTTGTTACACTGTTACTTATTATATACATGATGCTCCTATTAAGGGGAGGTATCAAAACTTGTTAGTTTTATGATCTTATCATAAAAGAATGCCAGTGTTCTTAAACACTGGCATTCTTTTAAAGGATATATTTTAATTTTGATATTCCACATAAAACTCACCTCTATTGTTTTATTTTTTTTTTAATATGTGTGGGCTCATATGTTTTTCCTTTTTACAAAGCTACAAGAATAAGCACCTAATAAACAAATCTAGCTAAGACTGCCAGAGTAGCACCAACTGACTTTATTGAACAGAGTGACTGGTATTATATTTACAAACAGCTACAAATTAAGTAAATACGTTTAACCACTTTATTTATGCATTTGTCAGGTCCCATACATCCCTGAGGGCCAGTGGCTGTGCAGGAGATGCCTTCAATCACCATCTCGTGTTGTCAACTGTGTACTGTGCCCAAATACTGGAGGTATGTTTGGCCACAGTAAATACTAAAAAATTTTTTGTAACATGTATCATATAAAACCGTATCCTTGGTTTAATAAATCCACATGTGCTCATACGTCAAAAGTGCTTGCAAATGAAAGTCAAAAATAATTCAACTACATGAAACAAATTGTGTAGATGTGAAATTTTATAATTCTACTATTTAACCTTTTTTTATTACACCAAGTGGATGAACAAGTCGTGCGCCTGGTGTTAAACGTCACGCCTGTCCATAGCAGTTGCAGTGCCACTCAAAGCTTTCAATCACAAAGATCTGAGGGGCACTGCCACTCTGCCTGTCGCCATGAGACATAAGTTGACAAGTCTCATGTCCCTGTAAGTTCACCAAAACGCCTTACCCTTCAAAACCGAAACACTGCAATGCTGACATTACTGCTTGGCAGCAGAAATAGGTAAGGTGGCAGTACTTCCCTGGAGAAACTTTCACGAGGAGCTCTACTGCTACTAAAAAAGCATTAAAAGTCATCGAGTAATTTCATTCATAGAATCTTTAAATCTCTCTCCAGAAATGTTGTAATTTTGCAGATGTGGCTTTATTATACCAAGGGTGTGAATTTACATAAATTACTGTAAAATTTATCAAGAAATAAAGTTAGTTGGAACAAAAAGATACAACAAAAAAACCGATCTCAAAAGTTCGTGGAACATCTATTTACTAAGTTTTATTGAAAGCGGTTATCAGAAATTGCGTGAAACCGGATTCATCCCCTAGTTTGTCACCCTTGAGGTGGAATATTTTAAATGGGAGTACTACTGCGGCACCCTCTTTCCAACAAAAAAAAAGAAGAACCATCAAATTCGGTTCACAATTGCCGAAGTTATCGCGTAACATACATGCAAAAAATCCCAGTCGAATTGAGAACCTCCTTTTTTTTTAAGTCGGTTAAAAACAGCAAAGCATATTTGACAAATTGTTAAAATTATTTTTATAAAAAGGGTTTAACATAATATATCCGTGATTGTTTGTAGGTGCATTCAAGCAAACTGATCAAGGGACGTGGGCGCATGTCGTCTGTGCGCTATGGATCCCCGAAGTGCGATTCGCCAACACTGTATTCTTAGAACCTATTGGTAAGTTTACTTTTGGTTCTAACCGAACACGCTGGCGGCTTTCCAAGTCTTACAAGGTCTGGTCTTAAACCAGCGTCTTGGCGTCAGCCATGTCAACATGGCTACCCTAGTTAGTAAGAGTGGTAACCACGATGAGGCAACAGACACTGATTCGAATCCAGTGAGTTCGAAGTCATTTTTCTTTGTGTTTGTTCGATGTTTGTGTCAATAATAATGACAATAGTCTGTCTTTTTTGAAGATGGAGTAACATGACAGTTCATTGCGCAAAATGTCGATAAATATTCTATCGACTATCGTCTGAATATTGGTCACACTTATGGAATACTCTCGGCCTGCGGCGCGTGGTCGGTTTCACATTACGGGGTGTGGTTATGCTCTTCGTTGGTACAGTGATTAAGTACTATGGGCGCTTGATGAGGAGGTTCCAGACTCGATCCCTGATTTGAACCAAAAAAAAATTTTTTAATTGGTTCTGGTCAGGGTATTCTGGGTATTGCCCTCAGAATTATCGTTACTCTGGTACTCATAGTACAGGAAATTCCCTACTTTGAAATCAGAAATTTGGAGTGATTGTCTGGCATTTTTTCCTTATCTTCTCTTTTTGGCATAGGTTCCAAG
>NW_020653711.1:3657395-3697600 GCF_003589595.1 Hyposmocoma kahamanoa
AAAGTATGAAATTGCCGTTTTATTGCAATAGGTTCTTTGAATTTTCACAGAATCTTCATGGTTTGAGGTTTTCGAATGAAACTTTTTTCAAATGGTTTCTGTGATTTTTTTGTTTTAAATTTGAAACTTTTGAATATCAACTTTCAATTGTTTTTGTTATTCAATTTAGACAAGAAAGATGGATACTGCGAAAATTCGAGTGATTTTTGAATACGAGTTCCGACTCGGAACTAACGCGTCAGAAACAGCCCGCAATATCAATGCTGCGTTTGGAGAGGGGTCTACTAATGAACGCACCGTGCGATTTTGGTTTAAACGCTTTCGTGATGGAAATTTCGACTTAAAGAACGAGCCACGAGGAAGACCGCCCACACAGGTGAATAACGATGAATTAAGAGAGATAGTGGAAGCCGATCCTAGTCAAACTACCCAGTTAACTACTAAGAATTAGCGGCATGGTTTAACGTTACCTTACCCACAATATTGACTCACTTGCGTCAAATCAATAAAATAAAAAAATACGAAAAATGGGTGCCTCATGATTTGACTGATCTGCAGAAAGAAACGCGTGTTGAAACTTGTGTTGCCTTGTTGAACCGGTACAGAAATGAAGGAATATTGGATCGAATTGTAACATGTGTTGAAAAGTGGATTCTATATATTATATTCTAGTATATTCTTTATGATAACCGGAAAAGAAAAATGCAATGGCTGACCCCAGGTCAAATGCCACAACAGTGTCCTAAAGCAAAACTTACCAATAAAAAGGTAATGGTAACTGTTTGGTGGTCTCAGCATGGTGTTATTCACTATAGTTTTCTCCGATCTGGTCAAGCAATAACGGCAGATGTCTATTGTGCCGAACTCCGAACCATGTTGACAAAACTAGCAGTAAAACAGCCCCGACTCATGAATCGATCTTCACCATTATTGCTCCACGATAACGCGAGACCTCACACAGCACGAGAAACCATTTTGACCCTTCAGGAACTGCAGTTAGAAACCATTCGTCATCCTCCGTATTCACCAGACCTTGCTCCAACGGACTACCATTTTTTTCGTGATTTGGACAATTATCTACGTGACAAGAAGTTTTCTTCCCAGGAGGCAGTACAAAATGCTTTCACACAGTTTGTGCAGTCTAGATCGTCGGAGTTCTATCGCAAAGGCATTAATAACCTTCCCATTAGATGGCAGCAATGTATAGATAATAATGGCAACTATTTTGATTAAATAAATTTGTTAAAAATTTAAAAAATAAACAACTTAGATTTTCAGTACAAATCGGCAATTTCATACTTTAACCCCTATTATTATATTTCCACTACATCGGGAAGTATGCCTTGCATTTTGAACAATTGTGAAATTTTGTACCGTAATAGAGTCTCCGTATACTACCTAAGTAAGGTGGTGTGCGGACGCTTCGGGCTGCACCCTCCGCTACACCTCGGCATACGGCCGTAAAAAGTAAACAGTAAATTTTGACTGCAAATTATTATTAAACACCCATAGAGATCCCCACATGCCGATTTTCAGCTGAATTAGAGCAAATTTCCATCTGCCGCCAAAAAGTTTGTATGGCAGTCATATTAAAAAATGGCGAAAAATAAATTTTTGACCGGAAATTATTATTTAACACCCATAGACTCCCCCACATGCCGGTTTTCAATCGAATCAGAGCAAATTTTCATGTTGAAAAATGGCGAAAAACCAATTTTGATAACAAATTATTATCAAGCACTCCTAGAGTCTCACCATATGCCAATTTTCAAAGGGATCTGAGAAAATTTTTTTCTGCCGCGAACGAACGCTTCTATGGCCATATTTGAAAATGACGAAAAACAAATTTTGAGCACAAATTATTATCATTACATTATAGGCATTTCTAGTGGCCTTCACATGCCGATTTTTAGTCAAATCAGAGCAAATCTCTTTCGGCAGCTATTTTTGACGAATAAATTCTCTTATATGGCAGCCATTTTAAAAAATGGCGAAAAGAAATTTTTGACCCCAAATATGATTAACGACTCCTAAAGACCCTCGCGTGCCAATTTTCAGCCGGATCGAAGCAAGTTTTTCTTCGGCCGCCATTTTGAAAACGCCATCTTGAATTTTTTTAACCCAGGCAGTTGACCAGTGTTACCCTTTATGACATTCCTTCGAGCACCTCCTACCTATCTCTAGTAGTTTCCGTGATAGGAGACTTTGAAATTTGTATGGCGGCCATCTTGTTTATTTGAATTTCGAACATTTTTACTTCCCGCTGAAATTGACCAGGGTGTATCTCATAAAAATGCACAAATATCCCCCCCATGTATTATAGTTTCTGCAGGCTGTTAATCACTCGTTTACATTTTCCACATTCAGGTCTTCTCATATTTGATTCTTTGCCTTGGAGCCTATCTGCGTACAACGGTATAAATGTATTTTTTCTACCATATCGGGAAGTATGCGTTCTATTTTTCTAAGTGAGTCAGGATTTGTAGCTTTATATATATAAAAGAGTTGAACTTGTTTCATTTGGATCGCCCTCGATTCATTATTCATCCAATTACTGACTACAAGTTCATAGGAATTGTCAATTTTTGTGAGTTCATACATACATTCATTGTATTTCGAACTGTTTGTGAAAAATGCGAAGAGCAGACATATTTGAAAGTTTTTCATTTTAATTCAATATAGACAATCAAATCTGGCTGTTCTTGTTAACATGTATTATGAATAAAAATTGGTCTCGATACTAGTAGGCCAACTGTCAAAATAAGAATAAAGAAAGCAGTAACGCAATTAGTAATCGTTAGAACGTCGTATTCAAGGCATTTTTGGCAAAACTTACCGTTTTTCACTATCTATCGGTAAAACTGTCGACTACAACTACATGACTATTTAAACCCTGCAAAGTCATTTTTACTCCGTCTTCAAAAAAGACAGACTATAGTCGAGTATTTTCATAAAATACGATAGTCATTGTAGTAAAGACATCATGATATTCTATAAGATAAATAATGTTGAACTTGATTATGTAAATGCTTCAGTCTTACAATCGAGACTATCGGCACAAAAGTGGTGTAACCCACAATAAATAAATCTACAATATTACTTTAAATGATAATGAAGTAATTATGTTATGTTTAGATGCTATTTTCATGTATAAAATAATTTTGTTAAAGGCACTTTACTATCATTAAAGCACATGTTCCCAAACTTTTTAGCTCACCGCCCATTTAGGCAAGATAAACAAGCTTCAACGCCCACCACCACAAAAAAAAATTGAAAACACGTGTTTTTTATACTAACTTAACACAAAAAAATCACAGGGAAAGAAAATTATATACATGTAGTGTAGATAATTCAGATTTTTTTTTCAAATGCACTAGCACCTCTTGCACAGCATCAACGTCCGATTGCAATTGCTTCCGAAGCCCCTATTAGACCACCCGGTACGGACCACTTTGGGAAACATGATTGAAAGTAATATTGTAGAAAAAAAATTAATGTGGGTTACATCACATTTGTGCCGATAGCCTCAATTATTACGTAGTATAAGTGAATATCGTATAATACTGTTCAGATTCGATCGAGATGATCCCCGCGGCCAGATGGAAGCTGCAGTGCATGGTGTGCAAGGCTCGTGGCGCCGGCGCCTGCATACAATGCCACAAACCCAATTGCTACGCCGCCTTCCATGTCACCTGTGCGCAGCAAGCTGGGTAACTAGCATTACATTTTTAATTTAAGAACGGGGCACTTGAATTTAACCGAGTGAACCAGGCACTCGTCGCCTTTTGATTTTGTAAAATTGTAAAGTAAGTATAAGTTTTGTTTAAAAAAAATCATTTTTAGTAGCATTAGAGTTCTTTAGAGAGTGATAATTGAGGGGAGGATAGAAGGGAAAATAAAGAGAGGAAGACCAAGAATAGCGTATAGCGAACAAATAAAAAAGAAGATCAAAGTGAACTATAAATAGCTCAAGAAACTGGCTATGAACCGTGAGAAGTGGAGGTGACAAGAGTCTGGCTCTTAAAATATGATAAGCTCCTTGTGAAAGAGTTCGTCCAGGAATGTATTGCCGCAAAGCAGTAATATGAGCATTACCGTGTTCTGGTTTTGACGCGTAAGGCTGCTGGTGAAACTACAGGCACATTGGGCTTGTCAACTCGAGTCTCAGGGTGACGGGCGCAGTGGCAGCGCCCCTCTATTCTTTGCGATTTAAAGCTTTGAGTGACACTGCATCTGTTAAGGACAGGCGTGTTACCATCATGCGCACGACATGTTCATCCCGTCACTTGATTTTATCAAAAAAACCCTATCGTATCTATGGCATACACCATAATACTTCTGCGGGGGGAGGCTCATTCCGTGCACCCCCAAATTTGAACACCCTCAAAGAAATAATTCATTAACCCTTAACCGCGGATAAGCGTATAAGAGAGGTGAAAGGCTTGTTGTCTCTTCCTACCTCGATGGGAAACTATTGGTATGGTGTAACGGGCTGTCCGCAACTCGACGTCCGAGCGCCTATTTTACGTGTAGTGGGTGTACCATCCTACTCCAAAAATTTCAGAACCCTTCTGAGTTTTTCGAAGATTTCGGGGAGCGACCTTGGCACTCCAAAGTGTATAACCCTGTAGTTGGCCACGCTGGAGCATTGCAGTAGGATGTGCGCGACGGTTTCCTCCCCCTCCATGCATGCTCTGCATAGAGGGCTGTCCGTGATACCTAGATTGAAAAGGTGTTTATTATATAGACCATGACCCTTTAGAGCGGCAGTTAGAATGCGCAGCTCTTTTCATTTTGAGCTTAAGAAATTTACGAGATAGACCGGCGAGCGACATTAAACGAGGGGAGTTCTTCCCTAGCCTGTCTACAAACCATATGGGTTGTCCAGGTGTTATTATGAATGAGGGTGTGATGTATGAGCATTTATTTAATTTTTTGAAAGACGAAGTCGGCAATTTAAGTGACTGTCAGCAATTTGATGACCTCACAGGATTTTGCAGAAGCAATGTCTAATGTGTGATCGTAGGTCACTTTTTTTTTCATTATACTTAGTGATGGGACGAACAAGTCGTGCGCCTGATGGTAAACAACACGCCTGTCCATAACAGTTGCGGTGCCACTCAGAGCTTTAACTCGCAAGGTCTGAGGTGCACTGCCTCTGTGCCCATCACCCTGCGACATATGTTGAAAAGTCCCATGTGCCTGTAATTTTACCAGCACCCTTACCCTTCAAAACCGGAACGCAGACATGCTCACATTACTGCTTGGCAGTACTTCCCTGGATGAACTGTTTCACAAGGAGCTCTACTGCTACTAAACTTATTAACGTATAGTCCTTATGTATGTTAATTTAAAACCTTTCTGAGGAACGTTAAAGTAACGCGATAATATTTTGTAGACTGTACATGAAGATGGAGGCGGCGGGCGCGGGGCGGGATTCCAGCCAGCCTGTACAAGTCGCTAAAATGGCCTACTGCGATGCACACACGCCGGCTCACGTCTTACAGGTAATCATCAAGTTATGTAAAAACATTTTTATTTTATTCCGGAAGTTATAAATATTGTACTCGAGTTGAAGAAATGAAGTAAAGCAATTGAATAAGAATAAACAAAGTAGATTATTACAAGTATTTTAGATTAACTGATGCTATCAGAACAATAGTGGTGTAAACCATATAAATTTTTTTTGTACAATATTACTTTGAATGATACTAAAATACATAATTTCATTTAAAATCATTTGAAGTAACATTGTCGAATGAAAATTAAATGTGACTTTCACCACTTTAGCTCTGATAGCCTGTATAATTTGTGTTTACACAAAAGTTGTTGTTTACGATGTTAGTAATATAGTCTTGCGATGTTAGTATTTGCAAATAACCCTGTGTATGTAATCTTCATTGAATTTGAAGTTAGTTATATTACAGCGACATGTGTAAGGTTGTATTTTTAACCGAATTCAAAAAAAGGGAGGAGGTTCTCAATTATGCAATAACTCGGCATTTGTGAACCGATTTTGATGATTCCCTTTTTGTTGGAAACAGGGTATCTCAGAAGTGGTCCCATTTAAATTTGAAGAAAATATTCCATCTCTAAGTGTGGCAAACTAAGGAAAAAAGCCGGTTTCGCGCACTATACAGTAACCGATTTGAAAATATTTTTTTATTTAGGAACGACGGGCACAAGAAGCTGAGGAAGGCAACAAATCAACAGATCTTTCTGCAATCAGGCAAAAGGGTAGAGAAAAAATAAAACAGGTGACTATTATACCATTTTTAGGTTTATTAACGTATTGTTGTGTATGGGTAAGGCCGCTTAACTGCAGCCTACGGCTACGCTTGCGTGTAAATAACCATGTCTCCGACATGTGCTTCAATATTACAGAAAATTGGTGGTAATTTATAAAATTTATCTTTTTCGTAATCATTAAACATTTCTCCAATTGAAGAAATAATAAAAAAGCTAACATTTTTTTATTTGTAGAAACCTCCTTGTGAAAAGTTTAACCAGGGTAGTACTGCCTAACCTTACCTATTTTTGCCATCATAGCAGTAATGTCAGTATTACTTGCGTTCCGGTTTAGAAGGGTAGGGGTGCTGGTGAAATTACAGGCACACGATAGTTGTCTTGCGTCTCAGGGTGACGGGCGCAGTGGCATTGCCTCTCAAATCTTTGCGACTTGAAGCTCTGATTGGCACTGCAACTGTTATGGACAGGCGTGTAGCTTACCATCAGGCGCACGACTTGTTCGTCCCGTCCCTTGATATTATAAAAAAGAGAATAGACGTATTGTATTTACAAATTTAATTAATTTTTTTTAAACACTGACTTTTCGACATCATTGGAAAATAAACTGTCTCCGTTTTTTCTGATGTGATACTTTGGCATTGCGTTACCGTACAACTGAACTGCCTCCGTGGCCGAACGGTTACCATGCGAGACTGCTCGCAGAGTTCCTGGGTTCGATTCTCGGGCCGGGAGAAATATTTGCATGGCCTACATTTATTTATCTCGTGAGTTTGGGTGTAATTTGTGGTTGTCTATACGTGTGTCCATGGTACCCGCGACACATGGTTTCCCTAGTGCGGGGCTATGTTGAGTGTGTGCGCCTTTTACCAACACTACATACGCGGATTTTCATTATTCCTAGCGATTTGACGTCTGACCAGAGTAAAGCCGAGTACTCACTAGCGAGCTGAAACCGTAGCCGTTCCACGTTATATAACCAAAAATCGTAGTGTGTACGTGGTTCGCGAGCTTGCCGCAAGCGGAACGCGTGCTGTTCGCAGTGCGCCGTCTGATTGAAGACTATTTCAAGCGTACACACTAGAACCTCGTTTCTGTATCTGTCACGTTACAGTTACAGATCACTAATGAGTACCCGGCTTAACACGCGCCGTGTGTTAGTGGATTGTGTTACCGTGTGTTACCTAACGCTGAACTTACAGGCTTTACACGCTTCAAAACAAAAAAAACTATTTCACTGAGCTTTTCCCAAGTCCTCATCAGTTGGTAAAATCGAGTCCAGTCAGATCGAGAGAATTTTTATTTATGTTAAATTTTTGTATCAATAATAATAACATTGTACCTTATTTGTAAATTCTAATTATTATCCCCAGGCTCGTCGCGTCTTAGCAATGAAACGTACATGGGCTCCGGTGGTCTTAGTGCCAACTCTACCAGCTGCTAGAGTGGCCCATGTTGCCCAGCTCGCTAGTGGAACGCCTGCCGCTAGGGCTCAACTTATGAAACGATTGCTAGCGTATTGGACGCTGAAGCGACACAGTCGCAATGGAGTACCTTTGCTGAGAAGGCTACAGAGTCGTCCTACACAACATGGTAAGAAACAAATACACAGAATAAAAAGTCGTTGAAAAACCAAATACAAAGACATGACAACAAGCACATAGAAAAATTCATGACGTCCGCTGGTTCGTTCCGTGGCTTAGTTGGTATAGCGCCTGCCACGGTATGCTAGAAGACGTCGGTTCGAATCCGGCCGGAACGAAGGAATTTTTTCTGAGTGTTCGATCTTTGTAGTAATAATTATATAACATATAACAAACTAGTGGAGTAATTTCGCAAAAAATAATTGAATATCAGTTCAATAAAAATTTAAATCAAATACACATTTTAAAGAACAGTGCCCAAGTTCCATACAGTCCTGGACCAACTAAAAAAAGTTGACGACCATCAATCGCAGATTTTTCATTTGTATTTTTCATTCGCGGGTATCATTTGTGTTTCCATATAGTTTCGAATTAATATTTTTTTTAACTAGAGAAGGTTGATTTAAGTAACAGTTTCTTCTTGAGGTTATGTAATAATTAATATTAATAATTATTTGCCGTAGGGCGAAGTCACTAAGTCGCAAGTGACCAATATAACTTGGCCAATTGCGACTTAGTCCGTTAACCATCCAGACACAGTCGTCAGAGACCAATATAATTTGTCCATTTGCGACTTAGTGACTTTTGGAAATAGAAATAGAAACCATGTATTGTAACGCCACATTATAAAAAAAACACAAAAACAAAGACTATTACATTTAAAACAGAAATAACAAAAAACAGCGTAAAAAACATTTAAAGACCAAGTTACATAATAAAATACTGATGTGTGCGGCTGTGGCGTATACAAAAAGATCCCATTCAACTAAAGTCACATCCAAGCCTAGGTTGTGACGCTGGTTTTCAATGGGCCCTAGCCGAGTGAGAGAGAGTGATGGACGTGTGCGTCCCGAAACAGAAAATAAAATAAACTATTTAAATACTTATGTCATGAGAGTGTATAGTGTTATTGCAGTTTGTACTCTTATATCGAATAAATACTTACATAATCTTTGCAATATATACATACAGTTATAAGTGTGTGTAGTGTGAAAACAAATTAAAAAAATATTTAATACATATTTAAAGTACATTACTCCAAATATATTAAACAAGATTATCTATTTTTCGTAAAATAAAAGTTCTTTGACTTCAACATTAAACAACTATTGTTCTTACGCAATTTTGATTGACTACGACAGACGAGTGAGGTAAAAACTGGTGAAAGAAGATTCGTTCTTTTTTAAATACTTTAAAAAAATTGAGTGCGTTATTAGCATTTATTTTTGAACGTAATACGAGTTAGATTTTGATATTTAATTTGAAGTTTCTACATAAATTTTTAATATTACAGAGACACCAGACGAACATGTTTTAACCAAACAACAATATTTTTAAACAAATTAAGACCTGACCTGACTGCTAGAGCTCAGCGTATGTTTGCTTATTAGCTCCGTAGCTGTTTTGTTGTGCAAAAGAACAAATATTCTAGAAAACTTTACGCAGATGTCTTTTTAACAGGTTTTACCAAACTACAATTGATTTATATAACTGAGGACATAAAAACGTACTTGCTATTGTTTACAAACAATAATATTCGTTGTTCCAGGGAGAGGTATTCAGGATGCGACTGTCAACGTAAGAGAGCTATGTAATCAGCTCAAGTACTGGCAGCGTATACGACAAGACCTGGAGCGAGCAAGGTATATTTTACGTAGCAGTGAATTTACCTTAAAAATTGATTTGTAAATAAACGTGTAAAGAAGCCAATAATCTGATATAACCAGTTATTTTTATCAATATTAGGGATGCCGCAGACGTCTGTATCTGCATCCGCAACCGTGGATCATCCGGATATTTTTTAATTCATGCATCTGACTTTCGAATCAATCGATGCAGTTTTTGCGGATACGGATATTTTGGCGATCAAAGCTCTAGTGAAAGCGCGTGCCGAGTACTAGTGCTAATTAGCGTGTAGTGCAGGCAACTGCCTATTTGTTTTCCGGACAAAGATTGTTGAACTTAGATTGACTTACGAACTTTTTCATTCAAAATAGTCTAGCTCTATTCACATAAAAGACGACTCACGACCTCTTTAAAAATTTTAAGTATTAACAAATGTAATATTCCCATGCCTTCTATCCTTCATCTCTTTTGTATTAAAATTATGTAAAATGATTATTTTTTATTAAATTAATGATAATTCAATGATCACCAAAATCACAATGATCCACAATAAAATATTTTTCAAACATCCGCATCTGCAGATTTTAACGGTGAAGAATTCGCATCCGCGTCCGCATCTGCAGATGTTGTCATAACCCACATCTGCGGCATCCCTGATTAATATTATATTCTGTAAATATGAAATTGAAGGCGCTTGAAGGTCTCGGCAAGATTTTTAAAAACATTATCGTAAACATTATCTCCTACAGCAAGCTAAAATTCATTACAACATCCAAACAATGTATGTTGAAACCGAAATAGTATAAAAAAAGTTGTGTCTTGTCATAGGTTACTCTGCGAACTCGTCCGCAAACGCGAGCGTCTAAAGGCAGAATACACTCGCGTATGGGAGCGCTGCGTTGTCCACGCTTTGCGGCCGGCGCGTGCCATATTACACAAACTCTTGCGGCTGCTAAGGCAACACGATCATAGTGATGTCTTCTCTGAACCCGTGGACTTGCATGAGGTAATCATATTTTATAACAGAGTTTCTTAAACTTTTCGTCTGGTAGACCACTGCTATTTTTTCCTGTCGCCCTAATATTGATTTTTTCTAGAAATTAATCCATTTCAATGTGCTTGTGATAGCTGGCACAGTGCTAGTGATAGAGAAACATAAAAAAAAGTTAAGTTCATAATTCATAAAGTGTGAAACACACAGAGAACGGGTGTTAGTCGGGCGCGTGTAGGGGTTGTGACTGGTCTAATTCCATGTATTTATATGGACGACAAAACGTGGAACGGGCATATGCGCCCGCGTTTGGTATGTCGTCCAATATAAATACATGAAATTAGACCCGCCGCGGTCCCGACCCGACCCGCGCCGACTCGCACCCGCTCTCTGTGTGTTTTACGCTTTAATGTTTAATAACTTCGTAGATAATTTATATGTCTAATATAAGAAAATATTATTATTACGTATAGATGCTAATCTTCATGTATAATGTAGATATTCTATTTATGGAAAGCCAAAATTTTCACAGAACCTGTCTTAATGGGTTGAATATATGATGGGTGAAATATACCACGGAAGTATTTGTTTTATAAATTATACGAAAAAGACGTACACTCTAAAAAGCTGAATCTATGTACATTTAAAAAATATATGTCAAAGGTACCAACAATAAGATAAAGCTTCAATACTGAATTTGCATTCTTTTTACTACTACTACCGATATTATATTTTATGTTGTCAAATATACGAATGTATCATCTTTTTTTTTCAGGTACCTGACTACAGCAGCGTTGTAAAACACCCGATGGACCTAAGCACGATGGGCAAGAAGCTAGACCGCGGTGCATACAATTCTATAGACGACGTCGAGGCGGATTTCCAGCTCATGATCGATAACTGCCTTACATATAATAATAAGGACACTGTGTTTTATAAGTAAGTACAACTGTTCAATAGAAGCCTTTTACATCTGGACAATAGGGAATGGAATGCTTTGTACTGTCGTTACTAGAGTTAACAAAATGAGAAAGCACTGTGATGACAAGCTGGAAATGTGTTCAATTTAATTTTCTTTTATACGATCAACTAAACAAGTCTATCCTAAGGCGGTATGGAAGAAATTGCTACATACCAATAAGGCCGCCTGTTGCACATTAACTTACTAGTACTATTGTACTTAAGCTATTGTATTTTAACTGTAATTTTATTAGCAATAAAGAATATTTCATTCATTCATTGGAACAAGTTTAGGGTAAACAACCAGTACAGCCACAATGGCCCTTATTGCTAAGAAGCAATACTTTTCAGATCGTCTATCGGGAAGTCGCAGTAGACACGATCCATTTAATTTTTTTTCTTAAGTTTTAACTATCGGAAAGCGAAACAAGCCACGTAGTGTGTTCAAAATTATAAAATTAATTCCCCAGAGCGGGCGTAAAAATGCGCGAGCAGTGCATGCCAATATTTCGTCAAGCGCGTCGTGACGTCATCGCAGCTGGCATGGCGGATTTAGCCGGCAACGGTGATACAGCTAGCAGCCCCGAACCTGAAAGACTACGTCGAAGTCCGTCTAGAGGTCGACGAAGTCCGTCACGAAATCGACGCAGTCCGTCAAGAAAACGTAGTCCGTCAAGAAACCGACGAAGCCCATCCAAAATTCGACGAAGCCCATCGCGAAATCAGCGAAGTCCATCAAGAAAGCGAAGTCCGTCTAGAAGTCGACGAAGCCCGTCAAAAAATCGATCTAGTCCGTCTAGAAGGCGAAGTCCGTCACGAAGTCGACGAAGTCCGTCACCTGGTAGAAGCATGTCGAGAAGACGCAGTCCATCACGAAAGCGAAGTCTTTCGCGTAGTCGCGATAGTAGTACCGATAGTGATAGAACGGCAGGTTAGTGTGATATCGTTTGTTTGATTTTGATGTTTGTGGAAACATTGTTTTCATGTCTTCCTTCGAGCCAGCACAAACCGGCGGACTTCAAGGCAGAGGACATTAAATTTATCAATGTATATTTTATGCTATTGCAATTTAAATAAGGTATGAATTTCAATACTCTTTAGAGAATTATGCCGCGATGCTTCGAGGTCGATCTCAGGGCGTTGCAATTTATACCTGACAAATGAATATACTCTGGGATGGATAATGTAGATCATAAACATTTTTTCAGGTTTGTTTATTAAAAGTTCTCTCTTCATATTACGAGTAATAATTTTAATAATAAATCGTAAGTGTTATTAAATTTTGTGATTAAGTGCTATTAAGTTTTGTGATTGTTCGTAGCATCAGATATACCTAGCGAGCCTGGGGCATCACATGCTAGAAATATTCAACGCCAGTCAAGTGTAAGAGGTTCTGATGATGATAATACGGTGAGAAATATTTATTTTAATTTGCACTTAATTTTTTTGCACACATATACACCCACACGCACGCCCAAATATGCACACACTCACACGCTCTGAAACACACACCCCACACAACACACTCTCCTTTTTTTATTTTATTTACTGTTATATACTGAACCATGTGCCAGTCAACGCTAAATTTTTCAAGCATAATTTAATATTACGTTTATTGAATGTCACGATGTTTTACTAGCATGATATTCAATTATTTTTTGTGATTTTAGTACACTAATTTATTATGATTTTAATACAAAAATCGAACACTTAGAAAGTAAAAACGTTAAAATCGTTTAGAATACGTCAGAAAAATAAAACTATAAGAGAGAAATTTTGCTTTAAAAATCAAATGCACGAAAAATCGCCTTTATCGCACCTCTATGACAAACGCCAAATGAAGTGTCACATCATCGTAGTTTGCTTTTAGTATAGTAGCAATAGCTCTCGCTAACGGTAAAGGAAAATGGCGTAATGAAACGTTGAAAAGTTCGCAATCCCTGGAAAACGTGTGAAAACTTCTTTAGAGAAGACCCGTGCCCAACAGTGAATATATTTGACGATGGGTTGCAGCGCGACGATTTTTCCGTCGTATCAACGTCGACGAAGCGCGAAGTACGTACACAATGGCGCCGTGGCCGAGGCAGGGGCAGGCGCGGCCGCAGGGGGAGGGGACGAGTCACTGTTGCAGCGGCTAGGCAAGATAATGGTTCGTGGTTATTCGTTTTTATGTGTAAAATTATAATAGAAATTCACAGATTATCATATCACAGCGGCATGTGTTGCACTGCTCAACATGGATATAATCACCATTCTTCGCAAGCGCATCGACAATCGTAAAATAGAATTCGAAGTTCGTTTCAATAATTATATAAAACTTGTAAATCGTTGAAATACAGAGACTGCAACTTCTGGCTCCGAGACGCCTATACCACCGATGAAAAGTGCCGATCGTTCGCACAAGCTAGCCACGCCTACACCGGACAAATCGCCCTCCAAAATTGCAGATTCGGGACCCGGTAAGTGCTCTTTTATAGTATGCACGTCTGTACCTGTACCTGGCCTAGTTAAACCCTTTCAGGCATTACGTCTGCACCTATTAAGCATAGTATAATAAAATGCTTCTTCGTCCCGGAAGCCGCCTACTTAATCGTAAAACTTTCTCACCTACTTGTAGAACTAACCTCGGTCAGCACTGTCCAGTGTATCGCAAGTGCTCTTCTTACAAAGCTATCAGATTTGATTTTGACATATTCTCTGTTTCTGTGGTTTTAGCTAGGAACTCAATAAGAAAATGTCTTATGTGCTGACTGCACGATGAGTCTTGACTTGTCTGTTTTTTTATAAATAATAGATGTAAATTTTAAATTACTGTAATTTTGTTTTAGCAATTTTTTTGTTTTTTTTAAAATACGAATTGTTGTGTTCACATATCGAAGGATACACTCTTCTCGACTTATAATGTTAATCGATCACTAAGAATTTTTATCCAGTTTTGTAAGCCGATAATAAAAAATAAATAAAAAAGAACAAGTAGGATAACTCCCGCCTGTTCGCCACATCAATGCCTACACTTCACTCGGAGCGTAGCTAGTGTTGTCATATTATTATTTTAGTTGTACTTAGGGATTGTAAACATTAAAAAAAAGTGTTTATCACAGCTTTCTCGTGTTACATTGAAAAAGCCAATAAGAAGTGTCAAAATACAATGTCAAGGGATAATATATAGGATAACATGTGTAATAGTTAATATCGTCGGTTTACTGCTAAAAGTGAGTTAATGACACAATTGTTCTGGAGAAAATATGTTTTAAGTTTTGCAAAGTAAAGCCTTAATTAAAATTAGATTCAGTGACTATTTGATTTAGTGATATTTTGCAATTAGTGAGTAAGCCAGCGATATATTGTAACATAGTAGTATTTTATAACAAAATCAATAAGAAGTGTCAAAATACTATATAGTCCATTAAGAAAGTAAAATTATTTTCGAAAGTAATTCGTTGTCCCGTAGTTTGTACAAAGAGAACAGTAATTACTTTTTTGCAGGTCTGAGTCTTTTGGGTGGTCTACGCAAGCCTACATTGCTAGTGGGTCAGTCTACATTAACTACACCACCGAAAAACTTTGGCTCGGACGGCAAGTATTAATAAAAATATATACGTACAATTTGTATTGATAAAACACCTTTCCAATAGAGGAATAATGCCAATGCCATGTATTTCCTCTAGTAGCGCCAATATTAAATCTAAAGATTTTGATTCGGGCAAACGAACTAAGTTAAAAAAAAGGAGGTTCTCAATTTGACTGTCTTTTTTTGTATGTATGTTACGCGATAACTCCGGTATTTGTGAACCAATTTCTTGATTCTTTTTTTTTTGTTAGAAAGAGGGTACCTCCATAGTGGTCCCACTTAATTTTGAAGTAAATCATCCACCTGGTGGCTGTTCACGCATGAAGATTCATTTTTATTAATAGCGCCTAAATTTTATTATAAGCAAGAACTATTTCAATGGTTGATTTTGCTATTCTCCAATTCAAGGCGTTTTTCTCTCAATATACTTATAGTAGTGAGAACCGATTTATATTATCTCCTGTGTCAAGTCCCGTATAGTGGCGAACTAGGGGATCAATCCGAGTTTGCGCACTTTCCGGTAACCGATTTCAATAAACGTTGGTATTTATAAATAATTCCACAAAAAAAAATCGAACAATTCGTGTACCTGGTGGTAAACAACACGTATAACAATAGCTTTAAATCATATCAACTGAGCGGCACTGCCACTGCGCCCATCACCCTGAGACACAAGTTGGCAAATCCCATGTACCTATAATTTCACCAGCACCCATATCCTTCCATACTGGAACGCACTAACGCTTATATTACTGCTTGGCGGCAGAAATAGATAAGGTGGCAGTACTTCCATGGATGAATTCTTCCACAAGGAGCTTTACTGCTACTAAAGGTTATATAGCAGTCTATTGACAGCGAATAAAAAAAATAAAAGGACTTTTCAAAACAAAATATACATATATTATTTAAATTAAAATATTTCAGCCATCACTGAATAATTTACTAAATATAATAAAATTTCGCATTCATTTCTTCCTAATTAAGTTTAGTTTGAGTTTGGCCAATCGATGTATATTTTCAATAACGCGAAAATTTTAACAAAATGTTTTTTCTTAAAAAAACTAGTATTTACACGTCTACTGTTCATCTTTTTTTTTACAAAACTTTATTTAATTTAAATTTTGTTTTTGTTATATTTCAGCGTCTCTACCAACATTGTCGGCGAGTCTCGGCCGTTCCAATTTAGACACTTCACCGAAGAAGAAAGGGCGCGGTCGCCCGAGGAAGCTTGACAAAGAGTCTACTTCTTCGCCTGACTTGTTTAGGTGAAATATGCTCTATTTGTCGTGTTTTAAGACAAAATTTCCTAAATTAAAAATCTTGATAAAACTTCTTACAAATAATTGGTACTTCCGTATACTATTTATTGCAAACTAATATGAAAAAACACATAACTATAGTCTTTTTTATAGTTGCCATTGTGTCCTTTGTACTTGTATTTTATTATCTTTTATTCTTATATATTAGTATCTTGTATTCAATATTTAGTAGCAGTAGAGCTCCTTGTGAAAGAATTCGTCCAGGTAAAGCCACCCTACCTATTTCTGCCGTCACTCAGTAATGTGAGCGTTACCGCGTTCCGTTTTGGAAAGGTAAAGGTGCTGGTAAAATTACAGGCACATGGAACTTGTCAACTTGAGTCTCAGGGTGACGGGGGAAGTGGGGGTGTCCCTCAGATCTTTTCGATTTAAAGCTCTGAGTGACACTGCAACTGTTATTGACAGGCGTCAGGCGCCCGACTTATTTGTCTCGTCACTTGATATTATAAAAAAATCTAAGGATAGTTAATTACGTTGGGGATCGGTCCTCTAAAAAGCGCTAAATGAAATGATAATCGTGGTTCCCAGTTCCGTCGCTATATCAGTAATTGATGTAACATAGGGATGTACCCATGGTGGGTATGAATATTTTAGCGACCTGTATAACCTAGCGGTATGGGCGCTTTATGGGGAGGTCCGGGTTTAATTCCCGGTAGGACCAACTTGGGAAGTAAATTTTCTACATTCGCTCCGAGTAGTGTCCAGTGAATTGCGTTGTTCCGGTACTAATAGTATAAGGAATTCCCTAGTTTGGGTCAACTTTTGTTCTCCGTCCAAAATAACTATTGTCAAATAAGTAACATTCGACCAAATTCCTTCCAGTGGCGATTCATCCACTTAACTTGATTCCCACCGATTTGCCTAAAATTTTCTACGTATTATCAAATATTATAAATATTTTACAGTAATTTACTACATTTTGTGCTCAATTTTTAACCAGGGAAATAAAGTGTACTATAGTATGTTCCAAACCATTTTGAACAAAAAGTAAACAAAAGCATTTGGTTAAATTTCTAAAGCAATCACGCAATAAATAGAATGAGTAACACTTTCACGTATATTTTGAAGATTTCGACTTGTTATATCATCAGATATCACTTTTTCCAACAATATTGATTTGAACAGCTTTGTTAAATCGTATTTGAAAAATGGTAGTCCCAAAGTGAGGTTATTTATCATCTATACATCTATTACTTGTCTATGGTTGCATAGTGCTGTACGAAAAAACATTTGGTTCATTCAATTAAAGTTTTTGTAATCGATTAGTAAATCGAATATTTAAATCGCAATCGAACGAGTATCTAAGTGTAACGATTTGAAGAACTAATTAAAATGAAGATTTCGGAAAATTTAAATATGCTTATATAGGTTATGTAAGGAAAACCGCTAGTATGACTCAATAGAACAAATCGATTCATTTAATTAATTAATCGATTTGTGGTTGGCATTACAATTGGCCGTCACTAAACCATCTATGGTCGGGTCAGTGACTTGTTTGTTTACATTTTGTTCAAAATGGATTGAAACGAAGTATAGTAACTTGTGTGCTAATAAGTGTTATGTTTAATTGTCGCCAAGGCGCCACTTGTTCAAGCAACTCTTTTCTGTTTTGCTACGGCTTTATTAAAGACAATTTTCACGCCTCGCCACTGGAAGCTACATTCGCATCATGGGTCATTAGCATCATTTAATTTTGTCTAGTATTTACTCATTTTGACAATAATTGCTTCGGACGGATATCGGGTGGAAGATGGCCAGAGATTTAGTGTAGTTTTCTGGCACAAAGTTATTTTTTATTCGAAGCTAACAAACAAATATCGAAGTGTATTTATGTTGATTATTGGTAATAAATATACCTGGAGATTGTAATTAAATAACAGAAATGATATTGACTTAATCGAAATCCGTGATCGAGTAGCTTGCACACTGGTTTTCATGGTTTCGCCATCTCTGAGGTCCCGGGTTCAATCTCCGGTCGGGTCAGTGTAGGGAACTAACTTTCTATATTGTCTCGGGACTGGGTGTTTGTGGTGCCGTCGTTGTTTCCATAACATAATTGCTTTAGCTACTTACTTTGGGATCAGAGCAACATATGTGGTGTTATCTAATATTTACTTAATGGTTTCTTTTTTTTTCAGAACTATGCAAGGTGAAGGCAAATCAATATCGACTCCTGTGCCGGCGTCGTTTCTTCAGTACCGCGGTCCACCGGGAGAAGTAGGTTCCGATAGCGACGGACTGTCAAGGTAATTATTATTTGAAGCTATTTGCACAAGTGTTTAAAAAAACCCACAGTGTTTTCTTTCTAAAACATTACTTTTAAAAAATATCAACGGCCTGCAAAAACTATAATACATGGGGAGGATTTTTATGCATTATTATGAGATGCACCCTGGTCAATTTCCGCGGGAAGTAAAAAAATTCGAAATTCAAATAAACAAGATGGCCGCCATACAAATTTCAAATCCTCTTATCACGAAAACTATTATAGATATGTAGGAGGTGCTTGAAGGAATGTGATAGAGGGTAACACTGGTTAACTGCCTGGGTAAAAAAAATTCAAGATGGCGATTTCAAAATGGTGGCCGAAGAAAAACTTGCTTGGATCCAGCTCATAATTGGCATGCAAGGGTCTTTAGGAGTCCTTAATCATAATTTGTGGTCAAAAATTTATTTTCGCCATTTTTTAATATAGCTGCCAGATAAGTGTTTTTTTTTTTCGTTAAAAATAACTGCCGAAAGAGACTTGCTCCGATTCGACTGATGAAAATTGGCATGTGAAGGCCACTAGAAATAATAAGGCCGAATAATAATTTGTGCTCAAAATTTGTTTTTCAAATATGGCCGTCATAGAAGCGTTTGTTGGCGGCAGAAAAAAATTGCTCAGATCCCTTTGAAAATTGGCATATCAGTCTCTAGGAGTGCTTGATAATAATTTGTGATGAAAATTGGTTTTTCGCCATTTTTCAACATGGATGCCATAGAAGTGCTTTTTGGCAGGAGATGAAAATTTGCTCTAATTTGATTGAAAATCGGCATGTGGGAGAGTCTATGGGTGTTAAATAATAATTTCCGGTAAAAAATTTATTTTTCGTCATTTTTCAATGGCTGCCTTACAAACTTTTTAGCGGTTAAAATTTTGCTTTAATTCTACTGAAAATCACCATGAGGGGTTCTCTATTGGTGTTTAATAATAATTTGCAGTCAAAATTTACTTTTTGCCCTTTATCATCATGGCCGCCATTAAAGAGCTATGTTAATTTTTTTAAAGTCACAAGTGATGAGGCCGTAGGCCGAGGGCTAGCGGAGGGCGAAGCCCAAAGCGTCCGCGCGCCACCTTACGTAGGTAGTATACGGGACTAGATTTCACAATTGTTCAAAATGTAAGGCATACTTCCCGATGTAGTGGAAATAATATCTTATCTAAATACTTATACAACTTATAGCGTTGTATCTCGACTGCCTCTCTGTTAGATTCGTTTTTATTGAAAGCTATGCCAAAAAGAGAAGTATTTAGGGAAAAAATGCCAGACAATCACTTCAAATTTCCGGTCTCAAACTAGGGAATTTCCTGTACTATGAGTAACCAGAGTAACGATCATTCTGAAGGCAATACCCAGAATACCCTGACAGGATCAACTTAAAAATGTTTTTTTCATAAATTGGCTTTTTTCATAAATAAGGGATCGAATCTGGAACTTCCTCACAAAGCGCCCTTAATCTGAAAGCGAACACGCGCCACAGGCCAAGCCAGAACCCACAGTAGGTGGGGTATAGGGTTCGTATTATATATGTATGTAAATACACAATTCTTTTCCTTGCCATTTTTTAATTAAGTTAGTATAAAACACAGGTTTTTGTTAAATAATTTTTTGTGGTGGTGGGCATTGAATTTTTTTTATCGTGCCTAAGTGGGCGATAAGCCAAAAAGTTTGGGAACCTATGCTTTAAAACTTTAAATGATACTAAATTACATAATTATTTTATATTTGAATACTATTGTCAAATATTTAATGTTTAATACTGCCGCCGTTAGTTGTAAGAGCGAATGTGACTTTTTTTGTGCATAAGTTATAGTATATATAGTATAATTATATAGTATAGGTACTGCCGTGATCAGTAAAAATAGCCGATTTGTCACTATTTTTATTATTTTTCTAGGTGGATAAGCTATGAAGTTACCTCAAAAGAAAAGTAGATATTTTTAAATTTCATTTCTTTAAACATCATTTTCTCGGTTTTGAGTTTTTGTCACATGCGCCCTTTCAACTAACGGTGGCAGAATATATTTTTTTAAACAACGTACTTACACCAGACAGGTAGGTTATTAATTAAAAAAAATAACTTAGTCGCTCGGTCTTCGCGTCTGTCCCCCCTCATCCGTCCTCCAATTGAATTGGGCGAAAAATAAGGCGACACATCGGTGTTAATAATAGTTTTAATAATAATATCTTTATTGCACACACATAACACAAAAATAGGTACAGAGATGTGCCTAGCTCCCAAACTAGGATCCCCTGTACTATGAGTAGCTAGGTCTTACGTCCGTCAAGTGTTTGCCAAATAACAATAACTAAGTCTATTACAATAACTAAGTATATTACATTAAGCTTATAAAATATGAATGGTAGAAACACAAAGATGGTTTACATTTAATTTTGGTACACTCGGTGCCCTCACTTTTATATCCACTATTTGTATAGCACGTAGTACAGATAGTGGATACTTAAGTGAGGGCACCCACTGTACATTCATACATTTCTTACATAAAACAGTATAGTTCTAGTTTTTATAAACAACAAAGAACAAAAGCTTGTGTTAGATTTATATTTTGTGGGTGCATATGTGTTGATACCAAATGTGTCTGCAGATCTTCAAGCAGCAGCTCTGCGTGGTCGCAGTCGTGCTCATCCTGCACTCATTACGACGACGACAATGCATCCGATCACTCCTGCTCTATGAGCTCTAGCGACGGGTAAGTGTCCTGTGCTGTAAATTCTTAAGACTCTATACTTTGCTTTGGTTGATTCCGCATAACAGTGAATGTGTTGAATCAACCACTTTGGAAAAAATTGATAATACAATTGAGGATATGCACTGATTAGCGTACCCGCCGTCCACTAACTAAAACGCGGGTAAGGACAAATGGTCAAATATTCGTTTTAAATGAAAAAAAAAAAACACAAAATTCTCTTTTACAAACAGTTAAAATTAGTTAACGTGTTTGATTTATCGGAACTTACGCTAACGATGCATAGATAGATAGAATACATTTATTGACTTACCACAAGCACACACAATAATATGAAACAACAAATAGCTAAAGAAAGAAAGATGACAAAAGAAAAAACTCAAAACAATATAACAAAAAGGAATGAAATCAAATAAATATACACAATAAACGACATATATCTACAATTAATTAAAAAGCAAGTTGTGAGTGCTGCAGCAAGCCAAACAGCTAAGATACCTGTCGCGAATCACGCGATAATCAATCATTTGGTGAGTAAACGAACTTCACCCTTTTTTGTATTGTGATAACACTGCTTTGCCTTTGCTAACTTTTTATTTTGACACTATCGAGACGGTAGTAACGTCAACAGCAATGGCGGGAACCGAGTGCACTTCAGTTTGGTTAAAACTAAAGATATGGCTGTGTAAGTGAATGTACCCTAAGAGACAAACAACTGGTAAGTTCCTCTATGTACTGTTTAACATTACGACATGTATAGACACGGTGGAAAGACACACAACTAAGTTAATTGTCGAGTTTAATATTGTTACGAAACATGTTCTATGACTATCAGTTTGCCACGTGCTGACTCGACCCGCAGTAGACTAGCCTCATTGACGCTTATGACTGTGGGTATCCCGCCCCAGTCAGTACATAGGCGAAATGTGCTGGGGGTTTCAATTCATTTATTCATTCGTTATTACAGGTACATGATATAGATGGTAATAATAATTTTATGGAATCTCTGCAATAAGCCAAAGTGGCATACGAAGTCAATTAAATAAAAATGTAATGTCAAAATAATAATAAAAGAAAAATGGATACAATGTCAAAAAACTAATAATAATTAAAAAGTCTAAAAATATTAATAACTATACTCTAGCCAAACTCGATGTAGAATGTTTAATAACAAAGCGTTGCTAGGCAACCAATGATGGCTGGTGTGAAGAACCTTTTTTGTCTATGCTCTTTACTTTAGGCCTCTACGTTATTATTTTTAGAGTTTAAGCTAACTCTGCCCATCGCCTGCTGCGTAATTGGAATTTAGATAGGTAAGAGATTGTGCAGAAGTAATACTTACATAGCCAATTAAATGAAGTTTGCAAATTACTTATTGATATGATGACTTGATCACTCAAGTCGTAACAAAAATAGATGCCTCTAAGATTTACAGACATAGGAAGGTTAATAATTTTAGGTCCCGGAAAAATGATCGGCAACTGTCAGTGTATTTAATGTTGCATATGGCTCTGACACATCGCTTTTGGGCTCTAAATATAGTTTCACTGTAGGTAGAGTTACCCCAGAAAATCACACCATACCTAAGGATAGATCCAACAAAGCCGTGGTAAGCCATTACCACAGTTCGGCGGTCCGCAGTTTTTGACAATTTGTAGAGTGTATAGCTAAGCGTGTATAGTTTTGCACAGACCTGTTGCGAGTGAGTTTTAAACAACATGTCCCTATCTACAGTTATACCTAAAATTTTAATGCAATATATGTAGACCGAAACTCAAATTCGTTTGCATAATGATCGAAAGTACATCTTAAATTCATGGTCAGATATTTTGACGCTCTAACATTGCAATAATTCTGACGCTGCGGGTTACAGTATAAATTTGAACCTAAGACAGGATTTCATCAAAATAAAATTAAATTCAATAAACGCAAATTGTTATTACTCGTATCCATAAGCAAGTTGCGTGCATATCGTATCTAGACCGAACAGAAATCATTACTGTGCTATAGTTAGGTACTGTTCCCTCATCGTATAAGGTACTGAAATTATTCTTGATAATAATAGTACTACTTGTAATACAATAAAGGTGACGTCATAATGAACTCAATATAATAATAATAACGCACACACTCATAGCCCACACTAGGGAAACCCTGTGTCGCGAGTGCCATGGACACATAGATAGACAACCACAAATTGTACCCAAACTCAAACATAGGCCATACAAATGTTTCTCCCAGTAAATTAATTAACTTATTATTTTTTGTAGATCGAGCTATAACGAAACCATGGATTCTAACGTGGAAGGCGGCAGTGGCGCAGAGCGTAGGCGGCGCTCGCGCAGAACCGCTGTGCATACTGACATGTCCGATAATGACACACCTACTACACCCGTCAAGGTAATTTATTGGTTATTAAATTTTAAACAATCTGCATCTGTTTCGGAAGCAAGTGGATTTTCGTAGTCTCTGTCTACCCCGTTGGCAGAAAGATATGATTGTGTGTACAATAGCGTATAATATGTATAAGTATAGCATATAAACAGACAATGTCAAGTATAAAGCTTTCTTGTAATTTGGTCGAGTATTACTTATTTGACAGTACAGGGCCCGAATACATACAATCTGTTCTTTTCAACAGGGCCGCGGCACTCGGTCGACGACGTCGAGAACCCCAGTGAAGAGCTCCACCGTTGATTTACAGCTGGAACCACTGCAACTTGTTTGGGCCAAGTGCAGGTAAAATTTGTATGTGCACTGGTAAGAATGAAGCAGGCTAAAATACTCTCAAATTGTAAAAAAACATAAGTAAGAGGTCTCTGTCTCTCTCTAACCATACCTTAATATTTATCGTACCTATTTCTGCCGCCAAGCAGCAATGTCAGCATTACTGTGTTCAGATTTTGAAGTGTAAGGGTGCTGGTGAAATTACAAGCTCTGAGTGGCACTGTCAACTCTTATGGATAGGCATGTAGCTTACCATTAGGCGCACGACTTGTTCGTCCCGTCACTTATTATATATATATAAAATATATATCTATCGCAAGAGTGAAAGGGTCATCACTATGTCGGCCGACGGTATTGTTAATAATGTGCGCGCACGCACTTACAAGTTGCAAACTCTTGTAATGGCTAGTTGACACCTATTAAGTGACAAAGTAATTAACTAAGTTTTAACTTAATTAATTACTTACTATCTACATAAGTCTACCATAAATCAACCCTTTTCTTAACGGAGCAGCCGCTTCTCCCGCGTACCGCGCATGACCCGGTAGGGGTAGCTTTACTATGTTGCATTTTAGCAAATATTGGCTTCACAAAAATTTAGTTACAAATACTTAAGTTAGAAATATTTGCCTGTGTTTTGTTTGCAATTTTTATATGAATACGAGGTTGAGATTTATAAAACGAACTTTTTCTAAGTTCAAGCAAGAAATTAAATTAAATTTTTGAGTTTACTTCGTAATTTCTTGCTTAAATCGTTTTGTAAATACGAAAAACTTAGCCATTTTTGTTTAAATATATTTGTGTATTTTATCGAAGTCAAAGTTCCTTATATAAATCTCAGTGTAAGTTGACTTATAGCTTCATTAAAATAGGTGAAAATAAAATACTTGAAATTAAGTTAAAATCAAGTACTTCGTCACTTAATAGGTGTAAACTAGTCATGAGGCCTGCGAAACGTTCTTATCCGGTATAGGCCTCATTGATGATCCTGAATTTTCATTAGAGGCGCACCATACTCAGCAGTGACACATGTGGATGAATAAAAGGTCTACAGTATAATTTTTCTTGACCTAATTGTAACTCTCTCTACTAACTTGCCAGTACCTGATTTTAACAAATGAAATATATCTTTCAGAGGATATCCCTGGTATCCGGCGCTAATAATCGACCCAAAAATGCCAAAAGGCTACATCTACAAAGGCGTACCACTTCCCGTACCACCACAAGACGTACTGAGCCTGAAGAAAAATCACTCTCACGAACCAATACTGTACTTGGTGTTATTCTTCGACGTAAAAAGAACTTGGCAGTGGCTGCCACCTAATAAACTGGAGCTTTTGGGTATAGAGAAAAGCATCGATCAATCGAAATTAGTTGAATCTCGCAAACCAACAGATAGAAAAGCTGTAAAGAAAGCTTATAACGACGCAATGCAGTTCAGAAAGCAAGTGGACGGTGAGGATAAATGACACAGGTTTAGATATAGGTCCCGTAGACCTAGAAACCGGACTTTTAGCTTTGGGAACTTTTCTATGATGCGTATACAGACCCCGGATAGTACTGATTCTAGTGATTGAATTCTGTTCCTCTGGTATTCCTAGTGCATGGACTTCCCTAGTTTGAGACCAGGTATTTGGTGTGATTGTCTAGCACGTTACCACGTTACTATTTTTATTAGTCTGTTTGATATAACACAATGAACACCATCGAAGTCGTAAGAGGTGACCAGGGTAGCCAGGCTCTTTGGGGACACCTGGCCTACCGATCAGACCAGAAAAATCAATGTCTACTAGATGATTAAAATATTAACTACAGATAGGAATGAAACTATTTTTCCGGATTTAAATCGCGTATATTTGTTTTTTCAAACAAACCGACGTTTCGGGCCCTTTACAGGTCCAAAGGTTGAAAAAACAAATATACGCGATTTAAATCCGGAAAAATAGTTTCATTCCTATGTGTAACAATCGCGAAAACCTAAGAACTCGATATTAACTACAGTTTAAGGGAATATTACATCTGGTGACTAAAAACATTAAATATATACAAAAATATGAACTAAAAACATTAAATATATACAAAAATATGTTAACCAAAATTGTGTTAAACAGGGTGACCCCAAAAGGACTGTAGGAATGATGTTACCAGTCAACACGAGTTAATTTTACTATGCAGACTCATTGAAAAGGGAAATTAGTAATTTTTTTTTTACATGAAAGTAGCATCCAAAATAAAATAATTATATACTTCAGTATCTTTAAAAGTAATGTTGTAGAAAAAAATGTTATGTTGGTTATATCACTATTGCGCTGATAGCCTCAATTGTCTGATTCATAGTAAATGCTTGTATCTAGTGAATTCGAAAATGTTCCATACATTATACTTTTAATGTCGCAAACCTCTAGGGGTCACTCTGTATATTATACAAACATTAGTAACCAGTATATGTATGTATGTAGAAACTATCTTTACGGCTGAGAAAGCAGTATGTAATAAGTAATAATGTGTATTATTCAAAATAAAGATTATATTGTAGTCATGTCAAATTGGTAGCTCAACATATTGAAATAAATAATAATTATATTATAGCATTGTAATTGTATGAAATGTGTATAATCACCGTTTTGACGGATATTTGTACTAAAAATCTATGATTATACTATAACTATGAATTTAATGGTTATGTCACTTCACAATATTTTTGCTTTTGTTGCACCGCAACACGCTAACCTCGAATGTGGTGGCTGAAAATCAGGCTCCGCTTTTGGGCAAATTTCGCACTGAGTCCTGACCCATTTGGCTTGCTGCGGCACACAAGCTGTTGATAATAAGTTAATGTTTTGTTTTTTTATGTATTTTTATTTAATTTCTTGTTCTGTTTGTTTTTATTCCCACCTTTAATTTTAATTTCTGTGTGTTGTTCTTTTAATCTATATAGTTGTATGTGTGTGATGCAAAAAATGAACGTTTTATCTGTCTATCATAATAGTATAATAATATACACTCTTAGACATATTTAGAGGAACACGAAATAATAAAAGGTACAATTTAATTAATACAATTATTTAGTTTAGAAAGTTATGTGTCATATACCAGAACGTATAATTTGAAAAAAGAATTACTTCAATCGTCTTTTGATTTCCATTAAAAATTCTGGTATATGTGACCTGTGGTTCATAATTCAACCTGTTTTTAGCATTCCTTTAGAGACAGACTTTAGTGGTTAAACTTTGTAGCAATATTGTAAATCACTCGACAAAAATGGTCCCATGTTATTTAGCGGCACATTTCTAAAGTACATACATTAATAAATGGTTACATTAATGTAAACATTGGTTAATGTTACTTACATTAACCAAATTATGAATAAACGATTTTTAATATGAACGTGTGTAGCTAGCGCCTGTGCAGTATTGCTATTAACTATAGTAACTGACGGTTCATTTGAGCTTTTTTCTTTTTAACCGACTTCAAAAAAAGGAGGACGTTCTCAATTCGACTGTATGTTTTTTTATATATGTATTTTACGAGATAACTCCGTAACTTTGTTCGTCCGTAATTTTGTGAACTGATTTTGATGATCCTTTTTTTGTTGGGTAGACCTCACCTCACGTCAGCAGTGGTCCCATTTAAATTTAAAAAAAATATATATTTTACCGCTAAGAGTGGCAAACTAGGGGATGAATGACTTTTGAGGTCGGTTTTTTAGTACTCTGTACTGAGATTATTATTGCTAATACTACAAAAAAATTTCGCAGTTTCGTATAATTTTGACGCTGATTATATTACACATTATGGCATTGTGGCGGATACTTCGAACAAGTAACAAAAAATGGCTGAATGGACCCTGTGTGAACATAAATGTGACCAAAATTCTTGTTTTTTCAAAATGTTTGTCTCAGTAAAATCAACTTACAAGTGGTTAGAATATTAAATGAAATTATAATAGGGTATTGTGTGTATAAAGTATATAGAATATACACCTGACAGGCATTGAATTAGTTGTGCATTTAATAACAGGTTAATCTAGATTTTTTTAACGCTATATCAAGGAATTAGGGTACAATTTAGGTGTGGCCCATAGTACATAGAACTTTGAAGTCAGTATTTTCATATATTGTGTCTGTATCGTCATAGAAATATATGATATTATATGAAATTAGGCATTTTGGGGCTTTCGATTACTGCAGTGGCTTATAAGGATTATAATTATGTTAAATGAATTTGAATCTTATTAGCTGTTAAGGGTTTTTTTATTTCGTAAGATCATTGAATTGTTGATGCTTTCATGTTTCGCTGCTTTACCATTTTGTCTCAGTAAACCGAAATATAAAGAACAAAGTAATATTTTATTTTTTAGTGTATTCCAACATCGCTGTAACGCCATGGTGCATACTGTGTATGTGTGTGTAATTATTCTGTATAAATAAATAAACAAACCGCCACTTCGACTCTGTCAGATACATGTACTCAGTCTGTTGAAGTGCGGCGCGTACAAGTAAGGATAATCGATATCCACAACCAAAATCCGAATGCTTGCTGACAAGTCGGGTTCTACCTTTTTAAAGTGTTTAAACTTAAAAATTCCCAAAATAATTTTTATGCTTATAACACTACAACTACTTGCACTACCTACCATTTCAGGGTATAAAAGTATTCTAGTCCAGTATTTATTCTATATATTTAATATTGTTGTTGTATGTATAGATACAAATATTTAGTGTTGTAGCTATATGTATGTACAAAATTTCAAGTGTATATTCAGTTTAATTTAGAGAGCGTTTATATGCTTTGTGCACTGTTAACGGTCCTTCACAAATTTGTGACCCTAATAATTTTAAAAATAAAATCGCTGTTTAGCGATAAGGCCGCCGATTGCGTCATTTTTTCAGTTTCTTTTGTGTGCAACAAAGGCTATTCTAATCTAGTCAGCATTTAAACTATATAAACAAGGAAAAAGGTATAACAATAAGCAATCTACTAATACATTATTTAAACATGATTTTTATTTAACTTAAAACAATTAACATCACTTACACTTCATTCTAGAATTTGGTCTAAATCTATTATTTGTTTATTCATAGTGTTTGTCCCAGTGGTATATTTTGCCTGGAGTGCGAGGTACATTGGCTAGTTTCTTTGGTTCCCTGTAAAAAAAAAGATATAATTTTCTGATGCAATTTCTTGAGCATCTGAGTTACAAAATTACTCCTTTGATTGTAGAAACTTATATTTACTTTATGCGATTCATTAGCAATGTTAGTGCTAAGAACAGCTGGCCAGGTATTCTAAACGCCGCCGAGCAAGACCCATTATTTACCAAATTTTAATGGAGAGCTGTGCTTTACCAATTAATATTATTTCTGTATTTTGCCATTTCCAAGACATTTAATCAATATAGTTTATGACAGTGGCAAATAATGAGCCTTAGCAATTCTAGTTGTATTTATTAGCATGTAATATTGTGGGTTGATACGGTATGGTATGGTGTGGCTGGCTGGAGTCCACAACTCGATAATTTTGAGGAGCAACCTCGGCAAACCAAGGTAATTTGGCCAAGCTGGAGCATTGTAGTACTGTAGATACGACGGATCCACCAACGGGTGAAGGATCCCCTTGTGCTTGCCAAGAGTGAGGATAATCTTTTGAAATACACACTGGTAATTCAATACTCTGTTGCTCTAAGTTTGTCTGACGATTAAATACATCTTCCATTTGTACAATGGTTTTTCTTAACTCGTCTTTAGACGCGAACAATCTGCTGGCAAGCACCCACTGATAGTTGGGAGCTAAAGATTTCAGGAAATGCTTTATGAATTTCCCATCATCTTCAATCTTTGCCTTCGTTGCCAAACTATCGAGATTGTAAAAATATTCTACAAGCGGCTCATTAGGCCTCTGTCGCCTATAGTAAAATTCTTGAGCATAATCGACCTGCGACGGGAACTGCTCCTTCAATTTTTGAGCGATGATATCATATGTGGCATATGCAGAAAAATGGGTCTTATACCACTGCAACGCTGGCCCTTCCAGATACGTCGCAATCACGTATCTTTTTTGCCCATCTGACCAGTTGTTTATCGCACTAATCGCTTCAAATTGGGCCAGAAACTCTTCCACATCATTTAGGCCCGAAAATTTCTGTGCCGGTGTATGATTCATTGTATAGCTCTAATTTATATTTTTTTTTTACCTTACTGGTAACTACTACGAAGTGCACAAGCACACAACAACGATTTTCTAATAAAAAGTAAAAATATATAGTACGACCTTATGTACGTTTTCTTGATGTTGTGTCGTAACAAGACATGAAAATATTCTACACCGGACTTTTCTTCATCGGAATCCTTATCCACGGTTCAAGCCGGCGCAATCCACCATTTGAAATAAGGGGGTAGCTCAGATTACGTGGCGAGAGGCATTTCTATAAATTCAAACTGTAATAATCTTCAACTTTATATTTTATTTTACTTTTCACACAATTTTGGCGTAGGGGTTACGAAACAATAATCTTAATGTTAATGTCAAGATCTTCTATTTTCTTAACATTCTTTTTCAAAGCATTCTAATTATGAATCTCACTCAGCCAGTGATTCTACTCATAGAGTACAGCCTAGTCTACAGTACTGCGTTCCAGTTTCGAAGTCAACTTAAGTCTCGGGGTGACGGGCGCAGTGGCAGTGCCCCTCAAATATTTGCGATTTAAAGCTCTGAGTGGCACAGCAACTGTTATGGACAGGCGAGTAGCATACCATCAGGCGCTTGCCTTATTCATCCCATCACTTGATATTATAAAAGAAAAGTAGGATGTGCGCTAATATGTTGAGAGTTAATTTCTACATAACTCTTAGATGGCAGTACATACCCTTTGTCAGAGCTAGCTTCAAGCAATTGCTGAGTGACATCAAGTGGTGGAGTTACTTCTCGACGAGCATCTCGTGTATAATAATAGTTGTGAGAATGTCTGAAATCAAGTGCCATTTTTAAATCGATTTCAAACAACCGTTATAACTTTCTTTTGGCTCCAGCATTTTAAAACTATAAACATTTACTTTAAGATGGTTGACAGCATATCAAGTTATATACTTAAATTGTCTCCAGTGCAATGGATCAAGATCCGTCAATGTGTAGCTTGATATCCTGCCATCTGTACACAGGATGTGCAAACTATATATTTATTGATAGGTAGGTATACAAATTACAGTTCAAATAGTCACATTCACCAAAATGTTTTAAACAAACCAATTTCTAAGGTAGAAAAGAATGAGTCGGAAACTCTAGGGTTTGCTCTTTGTAAATAAATATTTGTACACACTCATAATTTACAACATTTATTTGAAAAATCACTGATCCAGACAACCTGCAAGAGCTAAACAGGTCACAACTATGGCTTTTTGACATCCAAGTACTCAGAAGCTATAGGATAACGGGTTTTAAACCCCATAAATGGCAAATTCCAGTTGATTCTAAATGCATATACATTGCACTAAAAAGGAATTGTGAAAGACGACTGTCAAGAACAAGTCAGTTTTTTTTTATTCCTCGTATTAATGTTATGTTTAGTCTTTTTAACATTAGATTTTCATAACTGTGCTGTGACGCCAAAGTAAGAATGTTAATTTTAGTTATTTAGTGTCAACTTTGCTGGGACAGCAATAAATTAGCTATATTCCAAAGACTAACTAACTTTGTTTTATTTGTTTTTAATGTGAAATTTAAGGATGTTAGCAATTACTATCGGCATTACCAATTAATTTGGTATCAAAACATCGAACGAGAAAATTTGTAAGTTTGTCTCTAAAAAAACTTACTTATGTGAAACTCCATCAGGAATTTGCGGCGGAGGTTGGGTCCTGGCTGACACAAGGGGCTCAAAACGCAGAGCAAGCGTATGTTTCCTCTAAAAATAAAACAAATTTATATAAAAACATTCTAGGTTACATAACAATAAACACAATGTAAAATACCTACACCAAGAAGGAAATTCCTTATGGCCTGCATTATTGGCGATATATCGCGCAACGCAACCTTGGCTTTGCTCATTTTCGTTAAATTTTTCACTTTTTGCGATGAAAATAAATACAACCTCTGCAAAAACAACTGATTTTGACGTATTAATGACAGCCACAGATAAAAAATCAAAAATTTTTTTTTTTTTATATGTACTTACTGAGCATTGGCTATAAAGCCTTCACCTTAGTTAAAATGATTGCAAAAAATGAAGAAGTTCAGATGATTCCATAAAATAGTGATGTCCTTAAAGTGTTTTATTTTTTATACAATACTAACTGTTGTGCCAAGTAAAATAAGGGAGTTACTTGGAATCAATCGGGGGGGACTATAATTGTAAGTCAATGGGGGGGGACATAAAAATGTGGCTTATGTGCTTTCGGCTTCGTTCAGCTTAAAGCGTATCGACGCGATCGTAGTGATATTTATTATATGACAAAATTAGCAGGAAGAGAATTTATAGCTGACCTGTATCGAGCTGCGTCGTAAGAGTCGACGTCAACGACACAACTCCTTTTTCGCTCTTACTACACGGACGTAGTTTTAATTAATGTGGTGACCTAAAGAGAATCATGATCACTGGAATTTCGTGTTAAGTTTAGGGTGATTAAATTACAATTGAATTACTCAGTCTGCACGTTCATATGCGCAATGAAATGAATATAATATTGTGGTGTGTTTCAGACTCTTACATGCCTTTGTCTTTCTCCAGCTCATTTAGGAATCATAGTTCCATGACTATTTATTCACGCTGGACGCTGTTCATTTGAGGTGACTTTGACAAAAAAAAAACCTTATCCACTTGAAATCGTGTTGTTGCAAGCGTTACTAAAACTATAAAGACATGGAAAAATAAAAAAAATCAACTTCATTCATTCATATTTATTGCTTTCAGATTACTGAAATCTCAAACTTACTTCAAACTTTCAAAATAAGCAATATTTTGTACTAAATGTACCACACGGGACTGTACACTCTATTCACATCATTTAAGTTACACAAAGGGCGTTTCTCAAAAATGTACATAAAGGTCTTTTTACACATTATGGGTTAACTCCGGAAATATGCGTCTATCCAAGAAAAAGGTATCTCGTGATGGTAATTGTAAACGCAACAACAAGGCCTTTCAAAAGCGACCATAAGGTCGTACGCAGATTAACACATCCATATCATAAAATATCATATAATAAATAAAATTATGACAAACTTCAATAAAATACGAGGGCATCACATCACGCAATTAAGTTTTATTCGCCTAATATCTGTTTCTGAGAAGTACCCTTAAAATAAACAAGTATTTGAAAATAAACGTAACAAATAAACAATCCCAGGCTTTTTACATTCAAGCCTTAAATAAATAAATCACATAATTTACTTAAATTAATATACACGTTTTGGGCCGGCTAAAGAATGACGGGAGACGCATATTACAATAGAAAGTATAGCAACATACACAAAGTAAAATGGGGGACCCCCGTGATTCTGAATTCGGCAATGCAACCTTAAATTTAGGATAACCAACAGCAAATTAAATCTGCTATCGAAATAAAATTGAGTTAAATTGAACTAAACAGATGTTCTAAGCAAAAATGATATTTTGGAATGTTAAAGAAAACATTTAAAATAAAGCACTATACGTTTTTCGTAAATTATATACATTTTCTAAAATCACATTTTTGTTAAGAATTTTTAGTCAAATATTTAGAATTACCTTAGGGTGCGTACAGATCTGGTGAATGAAAGACTCGCGAGCATTACGTAGTGCGATCTGTTTGCGTGCCGCTTGCGCGCCATCTATGCTCGCTTGTATCATGTGAGATGTGATTAGTATTACAGAGCACTTAACTGTACACGTGTAGCGCAATTACCAGATTTGTACGGACCCTTACGGTGTAACAAAAATGGCCGTACATTAGAAAATAATCGTACTGATGATGTTTTAATTTCCGATATAAAAACTGCTTGCACTTTTACCCGACTGCGCGACAGACAGCAAAATCGGGTATGGTTTTTTTTTTGCTAATGTTAGTTGTCAATCAGGAATACGATCACCAGTTCAAATATGTCAGAACCTATTTGTTACACTTTGTATATGTAGATGTTTTGTAACAAAACTTGCCTATATTTTTTTCCAAGATTTTTGAGTAGTAGGCACCCTCTTTTAATGACAATATTATAAATAGTATTGTACCCACTCAGACAAGAAAAACAATGAACATTTACATTCGTATTTAGATATGGTTCTCTGTTAACTTGTCAAGCCTTAAGGAATGGAAACATTGCAAAAAAACACTTAAGTTTCATATAAAAACCTTACTAATACTGGACTTCATTTACCTATTTACAAAATGTTCGCCTATAACGAGATACAAAATGTCTTTAATTCATAAGATCTATATTTCGGATCTTAGGGTTTAGGCCGTCTATTAATTGACTGGGTACAACAACTGACGAGCTCTCCATAGATGGGTTCGTGTGTCAAATCAAAGCAATAACCAAGAAATACAAAACAAAATACAAGATCCTGCACGAAACAGCGTGTCAGCGTGACTCAACTTTAAGTGGCCATCGTCTAACAACAAACAACAATGTATATAAGAGCTCCCAAGTGATACGTAACCCCGTTCAACTAAAAGACAGCTTTTAGTCTACGCCATACTACATTTATTGCTACGTTAGTAAAAATATTTTTTATTTTTTGTATAAGTAATTTAACTCCCACGGACAATGGCATTTATGGTTACAACTTTATATAATCACTTAAAAACATTATTAGCTACGATAACTTGTGCTATGAGAAAATACTAACTGTCTTTGCTATAAAATAACGAAATTTTCATGCGTTTGTGTTATGACCTTGTCTATGGAAGTTCTATGTCTATGGAAATTCACTAAAACATTAAGAAAAAATAGTGTGTACTGTAAACAAAAAAAAAACAACACTGTACACTAATTAAAATCTATTTTACAAAATAGGAAACAATAAATTGTAAATCTTTAGGAATATCGCTACAATGCTGAATAGACTCTACTGAATCTACTTAATAACACTGTCCTGTCACAACGCAGTATGTGAAGCATTTTAGTTTTTATTTTCAAAAAGATGATGTAGAATTTTTAACTTTTATGCCTCGCAATGAGAATGCCTTTTGCGTATCTGTGCGTTATGTTTATGTGGGTAATAAAAATGGTTTTTATTCCATAATATTGTACAACAGATGAACCTGTGACGCGTGTCGTTTCATACAGCGAAAGTATGACTGACAATGCTAACTTTAAAAAGATTTACAATGTATCAATCCATAGGAACAGCACCAAATAAAAACAAATTTGTAGAATCACAAATAATTTTTGGCCAATAAAGTAACTACTTTAAAATTCTTTAAAAAATCAAACATTCCGACTTGTGCTACTAATTGTTATTAACTATTTACTAATTAAAATCGAGCACACGATAATAGCTACATTAAATTTATATATTACGGATTTGGCTTTACTCGGGTCTTTTGATAGATATGGAATTTACTTTATTTCTACGATTTTCACAAAACTTTCGTAACAATACATCTATTTCAGCTTCAGTATATAAGTTAAAAAGAGGCAGCAGCAGCGACGGATTCAATGAGTATGTAGATTTTTGGGCATTTTTACTATACATATATACACTTTGGCATGTTACCCCATTTCATAAAAGAAAATTTGGACCAGAAATGGCCATTTAACTACAATGTCACGAACATTGTATAATGTTATTACTTGTAATTTTTTTTGTCCTTCTGGACAAGCTAAGGCGTATAATTAGACATACTGCCAGATTAGATTTTATTTTTTTAATTTTTAATTCTAGCGGACTTGTCTTTACGGTGGCCATTTTGAAACTCCTCTATAATGTTAAAATAAACAAATTTCAGCCTGACCCCAGTCCATATTACTGCTTACTGTGCAGCTACATTTTATTTTAAATATTCATCAAGTCTCTGAGTATAGGACTCGTAAAAAGCCCGAAACAAAAGTGTAGCAATCGAGAAAACCTAACAACTCAATAACGTAGTAGTTACGATAATTAATTTATGTACACAATTGACAATTAAGATTTGTATTATCAACAATTTACAAAAAATAAGAATTGACACGAGTCCAGCCGGACTGAAGTCTTTTTGTATTTTGAATTCTTCTTTTCGATTTTAGTATTAATAATTATAGAATTATGTGTTTAAAAACATTTTTTCCTAATTCAGTAAGACATCATCAGATATTTTATGAGCGGTTTACTGTTCTCCGTATGTCGTGATGTAATTTCAGAGTCGGCCATTTTATTTATTTTTTTAACGCGTCACACCCTTTATCTCCATTGCAAGTCTACAAAATAAAATTCGAGTACTTGGACATTTTATGAGCAGGTTACTGGTCTCACGATGTAATCCCACCTTCACAATGCCGTTATCATCGGTACTGTTCTTTAACAGCTAAGCTCTTGTCGGTAGAGCAATCACCAACCATCTCTGTTCAGCACCTTAACTTTGAGTAAATAAATAACCAAGCTAGGTTAGTTCTTCTCCTGCCTCTTTGCTCCGTTTTTACCTTCGACAATGCTACAAAAGTTGTGGTAAAAGTTACTTAACTTTAACTGAGCAGAAATGGAGAGCTAAGCAAGTTTTACGTATTTTCAAAACGAACTTTGGCTAAATTTAAATAAGAGCTTCTTGACTTTCGACTTTACTTCGTAATTTCTTGCTTAAATTTAAGCTAAGTACGTTTTGTAAATACGAAAATCATGCTTAGACACGGCATTTTTGCTTAGTCGAAGTCAAGTTCGTTTTCTAAATCTCCGCCTAAAAATGTGTTGTGTAGGTTTTGTTACTTCATCTTAAATCTTCACAAACGCTTTTATTAATGATTACATAAAATTGCAACTATTTTTTATTAATAACTTTTACTTCCATTGTGGGTAACGCTTATTATTTAATATTTAAAAAATATTTTAGAAACAGCCTAAGCCTAAACCAATCATTTCAATTCATTGTAAAGATTCTTATTAAAAAAAAAACAAAAATTTAAAAGAACGAAGTTTTAAAAATGAAGTCACATTTACGTCGTAATGTTAAAAGTAAAAATGCCCTTCTACGTGTTTTTTATTATAGTAATAAAGTTGTTCCTCAGCTGCATAAATCTAAAGCCCGGGTTTCTTATTTTAAATATTTTTTGTAATACTTATTTGACAATGATTATTATTATTGACGACCTAGCCCGCGAAATGCAATTTGGGGTAAAATTTACCAGACTTTTTGTACCCGCGCCGTTATAGTTAGAAATTTAATTCTTTCGCGTATCAAAGATGTCATTTCACTGTGTGTAATAGTACACTGTTTGGCTAACCTTTAGCTCAAAGTGAAACATTCAAAAGTGAGCATAATTCCCGTTCCGTATACTTTAAAATACGAAATATATGAAATGGGCAGCGCGGTAACGGTGCGCCATTTTTGTTTTTCTTTTCTTTTTCTTATATTTGCTTTTTAATAATTCAAACCCACTTTGGAATGTTCTATAAGTTGCGGTTTAACCTAGCAGTGGCGTAGCGGTATAACTGACGACCTAGGACAAACGGGTCTATATGTTGCACTATAATAGGGAAATTGAGCACCCCTACACTACCCTCGTAACGAAAAAAGGCACAACTATGCTACTTTATACAGCAGTTGTGCTTTTTACGTTCCGAGGGCAGTACAATAACGGTTTCTTATAATATTAGCTTAGAACACTTAATCATAACACCCATACATTCATCACAATCCCCGCTACGGTAAATATTGAATTTATTCAATGTATTTATACTTAAAAGGCAAGACATAATCCGTCCGGCAATAGCTGTAAAACTTAGTTTATATATATTTTCTTTGTAATGTCGATATAGTAAGTTGGTTGTATAGTAATTTTAGTATCAAGGAATTGTGCGTTGAGTTGAAATAATGTCAACAGACAAGTAATCTGAATAAACTTCTTTATAGTCTAGTCTTTTTTGAAGATGGAGTATAATGACATTTGCAGGGTTGTCAGTTTTCATAAAATTTTAAATAGTCATGTAGCTGTTGCTGATAGTTTGTCGATAGAATGTGAAAGGTGAAATTTTGCCAAAAATGTCTCTATTGCGAATGTTACGACGTTCTAATGATTACAAATTGCATTGTTGCCTTCTTATTTTGACAGTTGGCTTACTAGTATCGAAATCAATTATTATACATATCCATTTTAACAAGAAAAACATTAAAATATGCCTCCTCTTTGTATTCTTCATAGACATAGTTCTAAATGCAGTGTATGTATGTACAACTAACAGAAATTGACAATTCACAAGAACCTGTGCCCAGCAGTTGAATGAATAATGGCCCAATGATGATTCAAATGAAACAAGTTCGATTATTTATTGCATAAGCATGACCAATATTCTGTCGATAGAATATTTATCGACTGCAATCATTAGCTGCTTACAAGCGGGCAATTTTTGTGCAATTAACTCCATATTTTTTAGACAGACCATAGTTACAATTTAAAACAACCACTGAAGTGATAAATTTCCTTGCCTTGTCAAGGCACCGTGTACAATAGTGGGTTATAATTTCGTCCCGTAGAACACAAATGGACGTAAAATCGACGAAAATCTGCACGAAGTATGTTTTAAACTTTTTTGAACTATCATAGTTACATTCGTTCATATTATGGATCGTTGACCTTGTATTTGACTATTATTTCCACCTAAAACACGTATAACTTGTCTTTATGAAACATTCAATAAATCTGTATATTTGTAGCATGTAGCATAACATGTTGATACATGTTAAAATATAACACTTGGGACAACTCTGGCTGGAAAAAAAAACAAAACCATTTTAATCGACTAAGACAGGTTAATATTAAATTGTACACCCTTGACCCCGGCTGAAAAACAATTTGACACGGCTATGACAAGTTAATAATAAATTGTACAAATTGTCTCTGGCTGAATAAGCAACTTAATTCGACCATAACAATCTTGTATAGAATTAATTCTGGCTGACCTATTATAACGATGACCCAATTAGAATAACGCTGAGTGACGAAGAGTGCACTTTAACTTGACTGGATTAAGTCACATTGCGCATGCCTTAATGAGCTGCGTTTTTTCAGCGAGACTTGTGCCTGGGCCATACTCGACCCTTGTGAGTAAATGTTGCGTTTACCGGGCGGGGCGACGGGGTGTGGTGCGGGCGCGGAGGCGGGTACTACCGACGCCGCCGCGGCTTTTCTGTCGTTGTGCGGCGCCGCGCTGCAAGTAACAAGTAATATAATATTGTATGAATTAACAAGGTAGTCAACACAGAACAATAAATACAATAGAAGTGTTAAGTTTGCGTGACACGTATGCCAACATCTCGCGGAGTTAAGCAAAGTTGAGCTCAGTCCGCCATTTTCACTTTTACGTTATGGTCGTGTCAATTATCTCGCGCAAAACAACGAAAATCGTACAAAAATGTTTTTATTTCGCTACTTTGGAGTGCAAAAATGATAGCTGCACTTGTAATATTATCTATGGTGGTGTTACGTATCATCATTTAATACTTAATTTTATTTAATTTTATTAAATTTTCAATTTTCTGTTTATTGTTATCAATAATCGTATTTTTGTTACAAGAAATGAAAGTACGTTTTACGAAAGTAAGTTTTTGGAGAACTTAGCTATCATCTCGAACTCGTCGGCATTCATCAATTAAGCTCTAGATGGCAGCACATTTATTGAAATTTCAATCAATGAAATTGCAATAATAGGTATTGAACTTTCCCAACAGCGTAAAGTTTAAATTATATGAATAGTCCAGAATTTGTTATTTATTTTTAAAATTAAACCGGCCAATCATTATCAAGATTTCAGTGTTTCAAATTATTAATGTGTAAGTTTTGGCGACAGTGATTCTCATAGTAATCGAGGCTTAACACTTGTCATTTTTTTCTTCCGTGGTAGCCAAGCTAGCCTCTAAAGGACCGGCTACACGGTCCAGTTTCACTGCGCGTAAACTTTCGTAGTTCAAGTACATGTTCAAGGGAAACATGAAACTGGCTTTTATGATTGAATGATCAAGTTTTTTATATGACTATATTATATATAGTA
>NW_020653711.1:3698000-3777227 GCF_003589595.1 Hyposmocoma kahamanoa
TCTGAAATGAATACTATATAAAACTAAGTAGAAAAACAAAACAAACTCACCGAGTCCACCAATCACATCGCCCGGCGTCCTTAAACCCTATTCCCGTTTCTTTCCCTTCTTCTTTCCAATACGTTTACTATAATTCTGTGCCAAAGCATTCACTATGGATACAACAAAGTACACCACCATGGCAAGTACAAATTTCTCTAATAGACTCGACAATAATGAGCCTTGTTTCTCTGCTGCGCCCGGGGAATCGTTTTTATGTAATTTGGCTTTTTGGTTGCGTAGGAATTCTAGAAGTGGTGCTTCTAATTTGGGACCAATGTAGGGTATTCGCTCTACCCAGGTCAGGACTTGTCTGTAAGAGATAAAGTTGTTAATTAAAAATTGAGATTAAAATTTTTATTGAATTGATATTCAATTATTTTTTATAAAATTACTCGACATAAAAAAAATGCTACTACCGGGCCGGATTCGAACCGACCTCTCCTAGCAAACCGTGCCAGACGCAATGCCAACTAGGCCACGGAACTAACCAGCGGACCGAATTTTTAATAGATGGCTCTACGACTAAAAAGTCGTTCAAAACCAAATACGAAGAACCGACAATAAGCACATAGAAAAATTCGTGAGCTAGATTATTCCTAGAATACAGAATAATTATAACAAACTAATTGAGATTTAATTATTCTTTACAATTCAGGATACTTATACAGATATAATTTTTATTTAAACGAGAAGTTCTAAAACTGTGAAAACATTTGCACATAAAAATGTTTTGATAATGCAACGTCAGCAAAGGGTAACCGGTTATCTGCAAAATCACAATTTTACAGAAGAGCGTTTTGAAAGCAAAAACTTGAGAGAATAATATTATAGCACATGAAACCAAATACTGTCGTAACACAAACTTGTTGAATAGAGAAAACACTGAACGAATCTGGGGGTCTACTTTCGATCTCTGTCCGACATTCGTCCGAAACAATTACTGCCAAATAAGCAATACTTGACCAAATGAAAAGACGCGTGATGCGAATGAAGCTTCTCTTACTTAATAATTGTCTTTCAATTTTGTCGAATATTACTTATTTAACGGTAATTGTTTCGGACGGATGTCGGACGGAGATCGAGAGTTGACCCCCTGATTGCGAATAATGTGTTCTTTTTATTTATACATAAACCTGATAATCAATTTATAAACGAGAATATTATATATGCATATATTGGTGTCATTCGTTTTTTTTTTCAAATCGTTTCCTCGCAATTCCACAATTTTGAGACACGACTTCATTATAATATTATACGCTTTTTATATTGGCTCATCATAATATCAAATTTTTACTTTCTAAATACTCTACTATAAAACCGTGATTTTGCAGATAACCAGTTACTCTTTGCTGCCGTCGTTTTAAACCTGCGGCAACTTTTATGAAAAGTAAAAATAAAACTAGACTAATACACATCATCACGTAATATCATCAGGTGAAATTGCGTATAAGTGTTTGTATATTGTACATCAAAAAAGTTTCCTCGTCATCGAACATAGAATTAATGTTTTATGATAGAAATGGCGTCATGACAGGGTAGGAGTAAATTAAAAATAACTCAAAAAAACACATATGTATGATTGACGTACTTAGAGCGAGAGCAAAGAAAATTTCATGGTAATTTTATAAAATTATAATAAATACAATTGTGATAACTATTATCACAATAGACGTCGTATTTGAGGCAACCAACGCAAAAGAGGTGTAACCCACATAAATTTTTTTTTCTACAATATTACTTTAAATGGTAATAAAGTACATAATTAATTTACATTTAGGTACTATTTTCAAGTATAAATAAATAAATACACTACTTTTGTTATCTATAATAATTATCACAATTATCTTGCTAATTATAGCTTAGGACCGTAATGGTACTGTAATGTTTATTGTATTCTAAATAGGCTTCTGAATTTTTGAAGTAAATTTAAAAGTACTCACGCAACAAGTGTCTCGTTGAACGCAATAATGACAAACATCTTCTGTATATGCATCTTAATGACCGCCTTGCCCAGGACTGTAGCGCCGAAAAATGTCCAGAACGGAACGAGGAAATGTCCACACGTAAGACCAGCTAGGTCAAATAACGGGTTAGGTACGGAGGCACAGGCTAAGATGCCCGCGAAACCCACTTTTTGGACTAGTTTTTGTACCATTATTTTTGCTCTGTAATAGAAAATTTACAGCAGATATAAATAAGTAGAAATACATTAGTTTAAAAAATATATTACTAAATAAAAACAAAATGGCATCTCTCATGCGAAAGACGTCGACCGAGTAAGACCCGAACAGGTTATGATTTAAGAAGCCACAGCCATTTGAAAGAGGTCACTAACGTTGAATAAGTAGTTTTTTTTATGATATCGGTCATTCTCGGACTAGTGTTCACTACAATATTTCCGTGGCACTTTTTATTATTTAAATATTCAAGTATATGTATCGTCTAATTATTAAATAATATTTCACGATACAATACTCTAATATTAAATAATATTGCACGCAAGTTAGCGGACGGCAGAACTTACGTAACCGATATTTTTAGCGAAATTCAGTTATTAACACGTATCTGGAATCAGCGAAACGAGATCTACAACTCCCTATAAGTTTTTTTTGTAAGGTTTTTTTAATATCTTACTTAGTTTCAGTTTAATTTGAGCGAAATCAGTGTAATTGACATTTTTCAAATAAAATAAAAAATATAGGTGTCAGTAACTCGAAAGTCACCAAAATGCAAATGCCTTAGTTATGACAAGGAGGGCAGCATAGGAAACAGTATAATCGATTACAAGAATACCAGAAAGGTAAACATTTATTAAAGTCTGCTCTAACCCATTTTAGACGAAAAGTAAACAAACCGGTTTGGTTACAATTCTAAAGCAATCACTCAATAAATCGAATAAGTAGCACTTTCACGTCTATTTCGAAGACTTCGACTTGATATTTCATGACTTTTTTCAACATAATTCATTTCATTAACATCGCAAAATCGTATTTTTTCGAAAACTGGTGGTAAAAGGGAGAGTATTAATAATAATAAAAAATAAATGTTTATTTCAGTAACACAATTAACTTTACATTAACAGTGGATGGTTATCAAGCCTCCTATTAAGCTTATCAAGCCTGTGTCAGAATTATTATTATTAATTATAAAGGTATGAATAGTCTGTGGTTGCATAGTGATGTACGGAAAAAAAATTCGGTTCATTCAATTAAAGTTTTTGTAATCGATTAGTAAACAGAAAATTTCAATCGCAATCGAACGAGTATCTTAGTTTAAGGATTTGAAGGAGGGTTTAAAATTAAGATTTCGAAAATTTATTTATGACTCAATTAAACAAATCGATTCATTCAATTAATTAATCGATTTGTAGTCAGCATTACAATTCATCACTAAGTCGTCTATAGTCAGGTCAGTGACATGTTTGTTTACCTTTTGTTTAAAATGGATTGAAACGAAGTACAGCAAATTTACGATGTGTCGACAAGATGTTTATATAGAGCAATGAAAAGCTTTATCTCTCTCCGTTCATTGTGTCCGTGTGTTATGCGCGTGTACACGACACATACGGTACAGGTAGATCTCCCCGTGGCTTATGTGCAGTATTATTATGTAATATTAAAGTTTACCTGCCAGTACGCGAATCATCACTCGCTTGTAGCTCTGAGACACTGCCTCCACTCAATCTGGCCGCACGGGCCATGAAGTAAGGCGGGAGTTCCCCAAGCGCCGTCCCTATGCCCCACATCATTGATTCCACTCGGACTTTGGCCATTATGTTCCATATCGATACAGTGTTTTTGAGATCGATTTCCGTTGGACAGATAATGCTGGAAAGAAAAACATTTTGCAAATGAATAACAGTCCATGTTAAATATTGTATGTAGTTATCTACAGTAAAATTATTTACTCGCTGTAGACTCGGCCATAAATAATCGGAGCGGGAGTGCGATATCGCGCTGTCTATCCCACTTGCTTAGTGATGAGAATACGTGATGCGATCGCAAGCTCTTTATAGATAAAATCAAAGGAGTTATTAAGCTCCATGAGTAATTTACTATCTAGTATTGTTTAAATTTCGCATACTAAAAAAGGTTTTAATACCATAGTTATCAATACTATGCTAAATTTTCTGGCGCAAATTAATGATCCCGAGAAATTAGGAAGTTTTAATTACGCACGCACATTACCTTTTGACATTTACGTATGTGAAATTACTAGTTTCAGGTTTTTATATTGTAAATTTGTATATTGTATGTATTTAACAAATAAATTTTATTTTTATTTCGGTTCCTACTTTCACTATTACAACAAAATGAAGCGTCTCTTATATTAATAGACTTTATCAATTGCAGTAATGGACAACCCGGCGCTTAGACAAAAGCCGCATACTCTACTGGTAAGTGGGAGAGAGAGTGCAATATCGCTGTCTCTCTCCAATAATGTATCGCCGAGTCTATAGCGAAAAAGTAATCTTACTATAAGCTCCTCAGAGTGGATTGATTTGATGAGGTATTAGATAATAAATTCTAAACTTCATATGATGACAATTTAATATTAGTACAAATAGCTATATTTTACACTTCACAATGTGTTTGATAATGGACAAAAAAGCGTAACGATATTTCGTCGGGAACAGTGCAATCTGCATCAAACCAAATTTCACAGGAGAGGGATTTAACGTTATTGCTTTGTTATTTGAATGGCTACGACTTTAATTTTTGCACAGTAAGTATTAATTTATGTTGTCTACGGACTGATAACAATAGATCCCCGTAAATCACGCTAATTTGGTTGCCATGACATTTGTTGACACGACATTTTTTTATTTGTCGACTAATTACCGAAGGAGACTCATAATCAAATGCTAGTTACGCGTAATTGCACTTTCCCCGACGGTTCGGTGTTTTAACGTTCCAATACTCACTCATTAGGATAAGGCGGTTGAGGAAAATTTAGTGCTCCACACTCATACGCGGCGAGAGTTACGCGCGCAATATGCGGGCCCAGATAGAGTAGGAACGTGTGCAGGCCTGTGCCCAATCCTACGGAGCTGCACACGCCGAGAACTATCCACCAGCCCCACCAGGCGAGTGTTGCTACTACTAACTAGAAATAATAAAAAAAATATGCCAACTTTACAAGTTCGAGAGATCCTGCTACAGAGTCGACCTTTACTCCAAATAAAAGTTAATATACAGTGTGTTTTTTCCACCGGGACAGTATGGGCAAATCCGAAACCGTAGGAGATACAGGGAAACTGTCTTCGAAACTATAAAGTCTATTTTTAACCGACTTCATATTCAAGGTTCTAAATTCGACTGTGTTTTTTTATGTATGTTACGCGATATCGATAATATTTGTAAACCGATTTTGAGGGTTCTTTATTGTTGGAAAGAGGGTACCTCACTAATGGTCCCAATTAATTCTGAAGAATATATTCCACCTCTAAGGGTGGCAAACTATGGGATGAATCCGGTTTCGCCACTTTTCGGTAACCGATTTCAATAATACTTCGCAAATAGATGTAATTCCACGAACTTTTGAGGTCGTTTTGTTAGTACTCTGTACTGAGATGATCTATTGTTGTGAAAACAATTTTGACAAAGTCAATTTTTTGGTCAGACGTGAGTTGTCCACAAAAATGATTAGAAGTGATTAATTTGTTTTTACTGCCGATCGACGCAGTTTCATGTAAGGATCATTTCGTTGTACTGGAAGAAAAAATCGGGACAACAGAAGTTGGTCAAATTTAATATTTTTTTTAATATTTATTATTTTAGATAAATTCTCTATACATTCCGGATATTGTTGTGGCTGTAGCGGTTCTGTGGCGCGTCAGGAATGTTCGCTGATGCTCATGTGGACGGATTTGCTGCCATTATGAGAAAGAGAGCGGCATCCTTGACGCGAAATGTGCGTGGCAGCGGTGACAGCATCGTGAGTATTACTGCTGGGGTCATTTTTGAACACTGGACCAAACTTCATGTGTACCCTAAACCCAGCACATATTTATAAGTCTGTAATTACTAACAATTTTGTGTAAGTTTTTCTTTGTTATACTAACCATTATGGATGAAGAATCCGAAATAAACTATTTTGAATTTGAATAAATAGTCGAATTATTTATTAATAATGTTGTCCAATTGTATTGCATCATATATTAAATTGTATAATGTGTAGGTAATGTGCTGTAATTTGTTAACGGAATAGCTTTTTTCTTTCTTTCTTTCTCCCAAAAGGACGGACTGATCTCAAAACGGTTTTTTTTTGTTTTGTATATTTTAAATTAAAAGTATCTAATTTCACAAGAAAGCACTAACATTTAATTTCTCATTGAAAGTGTAGCATACAGATAACGTAAATGTACAATTAGCGTATAGCATTGCGTGACATCTAACAATTAACTAAGAAGAATGTATAGTACATAATTTTAAATGTAATTTTCCACGTCGTTTGAAGTAGAAATTCATAATGACAGATAGTCTAATATCATTTAGCTTATATTTAAATTAGGAAGTACTTATGTATATCTGTATGTATAATATGTATCTAATGTGTTCAAAAGCTTTGAAACAAACTTTGACTTTAAAAAATAAAGCAAATAACTGGCAGCTGTTTAATTAGTTTTTCAATTTGTAATGTACGTGTTCTATTTGTACGTTTTTAAAATAATTTCTATGATATTTGTCGTTTAATTTCGCTACATATGTTATAAAACAGAAAGAGATTTTACGTGACATAAAATGGTTATGAGTAAGCCGCAATTTCGTATATTATACGTAAATTAATAATAATAAGACTTCACCGACATCTAACTACATAGAACACGCAGAAGAAATTCGTTTTGCAAACTAAAAAAAAAGCGAACGTTGCTCGATGCTGCTTAAGAGATACGATGCGAAAAAGATACTCTTCACTGACGAAGAAAAGTTCAGTTGATAAAACAATACAGTTTATACCAAAAGCAGCAAAGATGTTCCAGCTTCAGCACAAAATGTTTCGCGTATCCATCATCCGGCGAGTGTAAAGGTGTCACTCCGCTTTATTTTTGCCAACAAGGCCTTAAGGTGAAAGAAAAAACATATCAGTTACGTTTTAGAAACTAGTCAAACTCCTGTCTAATACTTTATTTCACAAGAAAGAATAGCCAGAGTCCCACTGACAAAAAGGTTTCATATTAAATAAAGGAGTTAATACAGTTTACTTTTATGTTTATCTAATGCACCCAGGTGACTTAAGTTTACTAAAAGTGTACTTAATGCACCAAGTTGATTTCACGTTTACTAAAAGTGTACTTATTGCAATTAGATGAACTAATTCATGTGAATTAAGTTAACGCACCTGGATTTTCCAGCAAGGCAAGCTCAAAAGGCTAAAACGACTCAAGCTTGTTTAAGGGAGAAATTGCTGAGCTTCATCGCGGCGGAAGAATGTCCACCCTCCTGTTCTAATATTAACCCAATGAAATATTCTCTGTGGACTGAATTGGAGCTCAGGGCCTGCCAAACGTCCCAACCAAACTTTGATTCTCTAAAGCCCTCATCAAAGACGCGAACCGAATCGCACTGGAGAAGCTTCGTGTCGCTATTCTAGATTGGCCAAAACATCTAAGAGCTTATATTAGGAATAGATGCGGTCATTTTGAGTAGTAATTCAAGTCAAGTTGGTTAGTGTGTACTTTATCATTATGTACGTTATCATTATATGAAAATTTCAAAAATATAATAATTCTTTAAAATTCTATGTAACTTTTATTTCGTCTCAAAACTTATGAGCACACTAAACATAGCATATGTATAATATAGTCCCGTGAGGTTGTTAATTTTGTATATATAACCCTGTATACATTTTGTACGACTTATAACAATAAGGAAGTCTTCACACAGAATAGCATATAGTAATTCAGAAGAAGGTGAATCTACGTAAAAACGAAACGCATAACGTCTTTCGCTTTTATTGCAAGGACATAAAGCTTGTACTCACATGAACATAATGCTGGTGTGGCCCACTGAGGTAATACGATACCGTAGTACCGCTTATTAGAAGAACTATAGTTAATGCTAGTAGCCTATATGCCAGTAACCTGAAAAAAATACAGTTTCCTCAGCAACATTCTCAGTGGGAAGAAAAAGTCTAGAGCATTACAAAGGGCACCTAACAATGAAATAACAAAGGAAAAAATCAATACGGAAAAGTTGCGAATTTAAAGTGCGATTTCTATGCGAGAAAAGCAGCATCTCGCGGTTTATGTCGCTCTCGCGCAAGTCGCGTCCTGTCGTGCTAGCCCTACAGCCACAATAGCGCTGCTGGGAAAATAGATATAGAAAAAGAAACCCAAACCAACATTGTGACTCAAAGTAGCGCTATAAACCTTTAGACCATTCCACTGATAATTTAGTTAATAATAATGTTATTAAATAAATCAACAATGTTGTTTAATTCTTTTATAATTTAATTTCAGTGTAGTGTCACTGGTATTTAAAAGAAAGAATTTAAAAAGAGAGGTTTAGGATTTTTTTAGTGCGAGAATATCCTAGAGGTTGTCCTCAGTGTCGCAGTCGTATAATAGGGGATCACTGAATCGAAAAGAATCTTTTTACATTTTACAAAAAGAAATACCTGTAGGTCGCAAAAAAAAGCTAGCCTGTGTTGTAACAGCAGAGCTAACACGAGAAGGCGCGATTTGCGCCAGAAGCGATATTTCCGCGCTTAGATGTCGCTTTTCTTTTTTTTAAATCCATACTACATAATAATTAGAAATAAATTTACCTCTGTAATCCTGTAGAGCAGAGAATAAACAATTCTCTAAAGAAGTACTCAAGTGTGGTGAGCGGCCGTCGCCACAGGACTAAACTGTCTGTGTCCATTGAAGCGCCTTTGCTCCTGAAATTAATAAAATAATGTTAATTAATATTGAACTGAGACAATAAATTATTTATCATTATAACATTTCACAAATACGTCACATATGTAATGTTTTGTTTGCCTTTATTGTACGTGCATTTAAATGTAATAAATGTTATTATTATTAATATAATTAAAAGTAAAGTTATAGAGTTCTTAGGAATTTGCGTTTGCTGCACATTGGAAATTAAAGTATTTTTTCTCGGACAGATTGATTGTTGATTATTTAGAATTATGTTGAATTGATTATTTAGTCAATAAATGTCACAGAATCATTGAAATAATACTTTATTACAATACCTACCAAAGAAAAAAGCCGTGGTAGCCTAATGGTTTGACCTACTGCCTCTCGCACCTCTGAGTCTCTCGGAATTTATGTGCGAAACTTAATTTGAAATGTATCATGAACTTTTCGGTGAAGGAAAACATCCGTGATGAAACCTGCACGTCGAAGAAGGTTCACAACCCTCGGAAAACGTGGGAAGTCCCCAACCCGCATTAGGCCAGCGTGGCGGACTATGGCCTAAATCCTCGTCTAAAAACCGATCCATGCCCAGCAGTGGGACGTATAAATGAGTTGATGATGATACCAAAGAAAATCGAAACCTTTTTCATGTACATAGATTCAGTAAGGATGTACAGTTTTCGCCGATTTGTATAAAATAGATAAAACTAGGATCCGCATTAGTATCCGCCGATTTGTAAAAAACCTGCGTTAGCAACAACCCTGATTCCTATCTGAAATGATAATAGTACGACACGAGATGGTTAATTAAAATAATTTTGGTATATGTAACTTCGAAAAAACACCAGTGAAATTCTATCACCAATGAATTCTCATCAATAACATAGACCTTCTGTTTCTAAGAACACAACAATACTCAATTAGCAGTTGATTGTTGTATGGGTACGTTATGTTGTACTGAGTAGCCCCTTGGCAAAGACGGCTAAATGTATTTCTATATGAGATTTCGCCTCTCATTACGAAGCGACATCTCCCACGGGAGTGTCTTACACAGATAGAGTAATCCACAGTGATTGACATTACAAGGCCGTGACTAACACCCGAGTGCTAAGGTCTTAATACAAATTATATTTTCAAAAGAAATAATCTTGTGCATTTTAGAAATTGCTGGTACTCTACTGTTTTCAGTTGTATATGAAACTAACTTTGTATAGTAAGCTGGTAATTATGTTTTTATTATTTATTAGAAATAGAGCTCCTTATAAAAGAGTTCGTCCAGAAAAGTACTCTAAGTAAGTCGTAAGAAATTGCAGAAATGCGTGGGCACATTTCGGTTTTGAAGGGACAGGTTGCTAGTTAAAATACAGGCACATGGGCCTCCTGGTAATGTGACAGGGCCTCTCAGGTCTTTGCGATTTGAAGCTGAGTAGCAGTAGGTATAACTGAATTTAATAAATGATTAAAAATACGTTTAAATTGTTTTCAATGTAACTTTTAAATTATAAGACTGATTCACAATTTATTTCCTTAAAAAGCAATAGTAAAATGGACGCCCCATTTATTTACCGGTTTGGTGCAACAAGGGCGGATAACACAAGGAAGAAAAATATTTTCAAATGTTTCTAATTGTTTTAAAATAATAACACCTGAATATTTTAGCTAAATCATAGGACAAATAAATAATAAAGTATATAAGGGTCATATCATAAATATTAAAAAGATATAAAAGATTAATACTTTATCGTGACTCACTCTCACTTTTATGAGATACACCCAATGCTTCAATTGTTAAATGATATTTCAGGTATGCATCGTTAGGGATATGTTCCGATATGTCGAACACTGTTTTTAAATAGAATTTTGAAGAATTGAGAAGAATTTTGTTATGCTATTTAAAACGAATATTTGACCATTTGTCAATTGGCCGCGTTTTACTTAGTGGACGGCAGAGTGGGCCAGATAATCACACCAATTGCCTTGTCTCAAACTTGGGAATTCTGGGTGTTCGCCCAGACAAGAACTAATTTAGAAAAGGTGATGACCTCGGTGAGGTGAAGACCAGTGAAGGCTGTAGTCTACCTACCCCAGCCGGAGTAAACAGATGTGATATTTATATTAAATTTTTTTATAACCTGTGCAGCCATTACTTAATTATAATAATTAACGATATGAAGCGTATGTTTCCATTAAAGACTATTCAACCGGCAATGACCTAGTTATTTAACTATTTGTACATGAAATATTCACATTGTTCCACATCTCTTTATTTACGTTACAACAGCTATTGTGCTGGGTTTATGCGGGAATTGAATGTAGAAATATTATACTTTTGGAATCGAGGATATTCTAGCAACGTGCCTATTGAAGCGTAAAAATTACAGCATTTTATTTATTTTCACTCGCTTCAAGAGAAGTTTACCAGCCGTACTCCACATAAACATAGTTAAACTCTTACTTCAGCTCTACTAATCAAACTCTACGAAACTTTGTAAACCTGACTTGAAAGTAATATCTAGGATTTTGCTCTGACAGTTTCTTGCTCAATTTTGTAATCACAAAATTACGCAGGCGCAACTTTCGTTACAAAAGCGTTCAACTTTAGTGGTAAGTTTTCTACATAATAAAACATATTGTATAGATTCTGAAAAACCATAAAATTAGAAACAATATTAAATCAAATCAAAAAGATTCATTCACACGTCTACCATATTCCCCGATTGAATATCAAATTATGAAAAATAGCTAAATGTTGCTAATAGTTTCTTGCTCAATTTTGTAACTACAAAATAACACAGTCGTATGTTTCGTCATAAAAGCGTCCAATTCCAGTGGTAAGTTTTCTACATAATAATACATATTCTAGAGATTTCAAAAAAGTATGAAACAAGAAAAAAAATGAATTAATTAAAAGATTCGTCCACACATCCACCGTATTCCCCGATTGAACATCAAATTATGGAACATAAACTAATACTTACAATACAATGTTTACGCGTGCCATATCGCGTGGTAGTAATCATCAAACATTGTGAGAATACCTCCACGTCAGAGAAGGCCGTTGTAGACTAAAAGTCGCTATTCATAATTTAAAATATATCATACATCATATATATTTTTTTTAAATATATCATTACATTTATCTTCTTAATACATATTACATTGTACATGTTATTCATTCTCTCTTTTTAACCGACTTCAAAAAGGAGGAGGTTCTCATTTCGACTGTATGTTTTTTTTTATGTATGTTACGCGATAACTCCGGTATTTGTGAACCGATTTTCATGATTCTTTATTGTTGGAAAGGGGGTACTTCCATAGTGGTCCCATTTCATTTTGAAGAAAATCATCCACCTCGAAAGGTGGCTGTTCACGCATGAAGATTCATTTTTATTTTAAATCTTTTTTTTTTTTAATTTTATGATATCATTCGACGGAACGTACAAGCCATGCGCCTAGTGGTAAGCAACACGCCTATCCATGACAGTTGCAGTGCCATTCAGAGCATTAAATCGCAAAAAATAAGCCAGAGACATAAGTTGACAAGTCCCATGTGCTTATAATTTCACCAGCACCCTTACCCTTCAAAACCTGAACACAGTAATGCTCACATTACTGCTTGGCGGCAGAAATAGGTACGGTGGCAGTACATCCCTGAACTTTTTGACAAGGAGCTCTGCTACTACTGAAAAATTTCATTGTTGTAGCTTGCTCTCCTACTTTTATAATTAACGTTGTGTAATAGTATGTAACTCAAAAAATTCACTGTACCTCAAGAAAAATAAAAAAAACGCGCGCAAATGCTAACACAAAGTGCTATATCGCGCGGAAGTAATCATTAAACATCGTGAGAAAATTTCCATGCCGGAGTTCACGTAGCGAGTGATATGAAATTAGAATACTACAATGAGTATTTCTTTAAAGCTATTTCTTTGAAGAACCCGTTTTTTGATGTTAAGTTACACCGTTACCCGAAGATCCAGGTTATTGTTAAGCCAGAGTCGTACAGCTGAATATTGTACAGCATAAGACGTGCAATGTATGGCTACATACAGTTCTGTTTATTCAAAATAATTATTTCTATGAAGTACTTTCAGATTCAAAGTACCGATCGTTATTCGTCTTAATTTGGTTAATACCTTGTACCGTGAAGGTTATTTTCGTAGCGTACTCGCAGTACGTCGGAAACTGATGCTTAATTAGGCATGAAAAGGTCTTTGGGGTGAACTTTACGCGTCATCAACTCCCCTATTGTTGAATAACACTACAGTTTTATTGGTAGTACAGAATAGCAGTACTACAGAAAAGAGTTCAATGACCCAACTAAAAAGTTAATTTTATTTACACCATTTGAAAGAAAAGAAGACAATTACAAATTAATATCGACGCTTCAAAGGCGAAATGGGATAAGCGACAATTTTGGGTCATATTGAGTTATATATACTGTTGGAATCAGAAACATTAGCTGATATATATAACTCAATAACGGTATATATAACTCAATTCGCTTACCCCATTTTGCCTTTCCAACGTCGATATATTTTTTAAATTGTGTGTGGGGGACTGTCTCAGTATTCACCGAGCGACCTCCGACCTTCATGATGCTGACTGTATCTATTTTGATGCTTTTTCTGTATATCTGTGAGGTTATCCAGAAGAAAATAATCACCACGAGATGATCACAGGTTTCTAATGTTTATTTACTATACATATAGTAGGTACACAACCAACCCGGTTAAACTATACACTGAGAATAACACAACCTAATCAAGTAGATTTATTCGTAATTGAATTTGGGATTCTTAATTGAATCAATCACAATATTATGATTAAATTAGTTACTAAAAATTGTGCTTGTTGCTGCAATAATCGTGGTTTATAGGCTCAAATGGAAATAAGTTACATTAACTGCTTAAACAAAATGTTTATTTCCAACCTTTTTTTCAGTATACAAACGGTCATACTTTTAAAGTATTTTCAACGTTATTTATTACGTACAATTTAAAATAAACAATGTTGTAGATCTTTAGGTGTGATCCACCATAATGCTTCTCCCTTACTAATGAAGGGTGAAGGAAATAAAAGGGATACTATTATAATGATTTTATATTTCAACCATATTTTTAGTCCCGTCTTAGAAAAGGGTATCGGTGTTTTTATAAGAACTTGATTAAGTTCGTTTGTAAAAAAATTTGAATAAAGAAGGTTTTAGGACGCTGCAATATTTAACCGATACGGAAAATCAAATTAAGTTTTACAATGGTTTTACCACATTAATGTGGTACATCTGGATTTAACTTGTATAACAAAAAAAAAAACAAATGAAAATTTTAAGACCTAAGTGTTATCAGTGTTACATTACCTTTCTGTTTATGTATTCTAAGCTACAAGAAGGATACCATTTTGTAATTCATGTTAGGGGAGGTCACGGTGTGTAAAATGAAAACGGCCAAGCCAAGCATGCACAGTTTAGCTTGTTTAGCCAGTTTAGGCTAATATAGCTACTGAAATCAATATAGCTACTGAAGTATTTAAAGAAGCCTGTTTACTTGATCTCCTTCGGGTGTGGATGATGAAGACCGTTGCGCGCGCGCTGCTCTGTGTCTGCCTGCACCGCCGCCGCCAGTTTGTAGTACCCGAGCCGGGCGAGCTGCAAAACCAACATTCATTCTTAAAAACTGTACATCCCTCTGCCGGGTTTTCTGTGACGAGATAGTTGTAGCATCGCTATGATTGGGACGGTATGTAGTGCGAAAGTATAAGCTTATCCGCTTCTATCAACAAAATTGACGACTGGACACATTTTTAAGAGGGGACAGATATTTTAATACTCTGACAAAGAGGGATGGCGGTAAAGCTATCCCTTTTCACAGAAACTTTAACCTTTACTATAGATACAATTAAATAAGCTTTAGTTTAGCAGTCTTTGTCTGTAATGAAATGGAATAAGCTTGATAGTATGTTAATTATTCTATTTCAAGAAGAAGCATAAAGGTACTGTTCAGTGTCTTCTGCTCGATAACAACAGGGTGTAAAGTTAACAATGAATATAAAAGGCACTTCATCATTACACCTTCGTTGAGAACAGTTTTTGAATTGTATAAAGTAAGGTCTTGCGCAGTGTAAGAGCTGTATAGCTAACTAGCGCTAAATCGCTGTAATTATAGCGCTATATTAAAATATAACAGCCATGTAGAGCCATGTCAATATCGCTACAAAGCTACATCTAAATACCCAAAACCCAATACAACCATCGAAACAACAATTTTTCTTTATCCGCTACATCAATTAATTACTACATGAAAAATATAAAATGCTGCCAACTAAATTAGTCAAGAATTTATTGCTTGTCTGGTTAAACAAACTACCAAAATAATTATTTTACAATCACAAAATCGGCTACACCCGTGAATAGCGACTAATACGCGTTATAGCGCTAATCGCGCACCGTAAAATGCCTTACAAAATTAAAACGTCAATTACCAACGACCGTAATCGTAAATTTCTCACGTTTTTTACTATACAACGAAAGTAACAGTTAATTACGTTTGCGAATTAAAATGTATGAGGATCAAAGCAATGAACGAGTTAACATTACCTACTGAACTGAAAATAACTGTCTTAATGAACTCGGTATTGGCAATCTACCAGTTAGAAGACTATGATTAATAGTTACTTTTGTAATAATTACGTATTATAATACATACAATATTTTGTACTGTTGTACATTTAATTGTCGTATGCAGTCTTAGAAGGCTACTCTTTCGAACATCGGGCGAAAGATGCCGTATAGATAGTTTCTCAGGGTTCCGTACTGTCCGCAAATCTCTTTCTGTTGCATAGCAATATGTTAATTCCAGGTGCCTTTGGGTGCTGATGACAGCACAGTTGTGGACAGGTACTTGACCAATGCAAGAATCAGTGGAGAAGAAATCCAGTTTTGTCGAGGCCATGGTTAGTAGTTTTAATTTGACAGTTAAGGCAGTCTAAGATTGCGGCGATGCTAATCTTGTCAAATATCGTTATATTATAGGTAGCGTTCTACCAAACCGCAGGCGTGTGTATTATCCATAAAACGGAGTCCCTTTGATCTGACTCCTGATTTTCCAACCCGATACCCGACCGTCTCCAGCTACTTGGAATGGACCTGTTGTCCAATCTGAACTTCGGCAGTTACATTGAAGCCAAGCCAGGAAGCTTGGCATCCTTTCAAGGTGAGGAGTTACTTTACACCGGGACATTTGCTTCAGGTGTACCAAGCACAAGTTCGGTCGTATATGGAGAACAGCTGTCACTTGTGGGATGGCTCTGCTGAATACCAACTAGCCATCTTGGATCCAATTGACAAGCGTGCCAAGAGGCTTATAGGTGACTCGGATTTAGTAGAGGCAAAGCTGCCTGCTTATCGGTATTCTACTGGATATATCACGGAGAGTGTGCGATGGTATTGCATGATCTGATTCCGCCTATTACTTTCGATTATCGGGGAACTAGACGTGGGTTGGGGTTCCACCCCTATGTTGAGGATATTCTTAGGATTCGCACGAAACATTTCGCTTCCACATTTATAGGGCGAGCAGCTAGGGAGTGGAGTTCCCTGTCTGCGGAGTTGTTCCCCGAACGCTATAATTTGGACTTTTTCGAGGCAAGAATGAATAGGCATTATTTAGGTGTGCATGCTACATCGTCGACCTCATCGTCACTTTCCATCAGGTGAGATAGATGCGCGTTTATTTTTGTATAAAAAAAAGGTAGCTCATTTAAGAAGTATCCGATAGACACACGGTGAACACAGATTTTTTACTTCTTTTATTCGGTGAACACTGATTTTTTACTTCTTAATTACTAAGGTTAGGCCTCGAGAGGCCTGAGGGTCATTTTTCCTAACTAAACTCTAGGTGGCAGTTAAAAATAATTGTACGGTTTATGTAGACTCAGAAAATTAACTTTTGAGTGTTTGAATGCGGTCTGGAGGATAGCAAATATTCAACGTTGAGCCCAAGTTCAATGTCCAATGCGGGACTTTTCTTCTTCTCGTAACAAGAGAATCAGCTGATCGAAATTTCGCTCATTTGGTGTGACTTGTTTTCGCGAAGTGGATAAGAATTTCTTGCAGAAAGTAGCTCAGCATCATAGGTGGAGTCAAGTCATAAAATGATTTTTCAATACCCCGTACAACGGTCATCAGTAAATAATGTAGATAGTTACACATGAAAAAATCTCACGTAGCGTAAAATAGTACTTCTAAACACTAAAAAGCTGATGCATAGTAATACGCAGTAGCTAACTACAGTCAAATTCAAAATGATCACAGAAAAATAAATACTTATACATCAAAGTCGTCAATTTGGTCCATATGTCGCCGTATTGTAAAAAGCGCCGTATTATTTTATGGTTAGCCGATTTGCAAAACGGCGCTGTTTTCTAGTACGGCTACTTTATGTTCAGCTAGACTGTGACGATACATTCTACGAAGCGGCTGCCAACGTTTAGCCGTATTGTTCATAGGGAAAATGTCACCGATTATGAATTACACAAGTCAAATCTTGGTTGCGTACATACATAGTATATGAAAAATCAGGCCAGGGGGACTACTCTCGATCTCCGTCCGATATCCGTACGAAACAATTACTGCCAAATAAGCAATACTTGACCAAATTAAAAAGACGCGTGATGCGAATGAAGCTTCATACTGGATACTTGTCTTTTAATTTTGTCGAATATTACTTATTTCACAGTAATTGTTTCGGATGGATGTCAGACGGAGATCGAGAGTAGGCCCCCTGAAACGAACTTGTTTGCGTTACTTTTGTTTACCATTGTTTACTATTTTCACGCATTTTACTTTTTCCACTCCTAAAAGTAATAATGTTTGCACTTTGTTGAGTCAGTTGCTGTTTGGGATGGAATTTTTGTTGTTATGATAATGTAGCTCTACTGGCGGCTATATTTGGATCTAAGTATCTCGAAGCAGCGTAACAATAACGCACCCTATTGTATTCCGGCGGCACATTTCTTAGCAGCTTTGTGAAAAGCCATGCGCTTTTACAATGCGGCGTGTTTTTTTTTAGGCGAATTGCCATCAAGCTGAACACCAGGTAGCCGTATTAGAAAACAGCGCCATTTTGCAAAGCGGCTAGCCGTAATGTAATACGGTGCTTATACAATACGGCTGCGACATATACATACGTGTAGAGCTTTTAAAGTATCTGCACGTGTGACAAAAATAAACCCATATTAAGGCATTGTAGTGTATACTAAAACGGGCATACTAATGTAAAAAAGCTGCACATTAAAAATGGTGGATTTTATCTACACATTTAAACTTTTATATAAATTTAAAGTGCTTAAAATATATAATACAAAACCAAGTGAATAAATTTTAGTGCACTTATCGTGTCGTACATTGTCGATTGAAACTGAAAACAATTGAATTGAATAGAAGTACACGTTAAAGTCATTCTTGAGCAATTGACGTAATATTGATTTCTATCGAATATGTTCTACGCATATTCTATTAAATCATGTTGATAAAATTGACCAATGTAGAAGTGTGAATAATATTGGTTAGTTTTCAGGTTATTTTGATTGCCTTACAGATATCAAATATATATATCGATTTGTCACCTTGTGCGCATGGATAAGCAATTGCTCTGGCAACGAGACATACCGTCGTTATTTTGTAGAACACGCTATTTTTTTTTTTTTGGAAAATTCGTTTTTTTGTTTGTGGGAAACACCTACAAGTCTATTAGATCCAATTCAGTAGAGCTCCTCGTGAAAGAGTTCGTCCAGGGAAGTACTGCCACCTTACCTATCTAAGCCGCCAAGGAGTAATGCGAGCATTACAGCGTTCCGGTTTCGAAGGGTAAGGGTGCTGGTGAAATTACAGGCACATGGGACTTGTGCTTGTAATTCACCAGCATGTCGTGATCTTTGTGATTAAAAGCTCTGAGTGACACTGCGTCTATTATGGATAGGCGTGTCGCTTACCACGAGACGCACGACTTGTTCGTCCCGTTGCTTGGTATAAGAAAAATAAAACGAATATTCGCCTTTTGACAAACTATGAAACGAACATACAGATAGTAGACCTCTACAAAATTAAAAAAGTAATAGTATTAATAACCTAACCTCCAGTTAAAAAAACCAACCTCAAAAGTCATTCATCCCCTAGTTTGCCACCCTTAGAGGTGGAATATTTTCTTGAAATTTAAATGGGACCACATCTAAGGTACCTTCTTTTCAACAAAAAAAGAATCATCATAATTGGTTCACAAGCGGCGGAGTTATCGCGTAACATACATACAAAAAAAACATACCGAGGAATTGAGAACCTCCTTTTTTTAAGTCGGCCAAAAAATGAATTGTGTGTGAAAGTGATTACCTTCATGCGGTATTAAAAAACCGATAAACGTCAAGTTTGATTTTGAAGAAACAAAATCTCCATAACCATTTAGCAAGGTCAATGTCGACATTAGGTATTCAAATAATTACACACTTTTGTGTATGGTCTCTTTTTCGTTGCATGGGCTGTCCCACTGCCTGGGCTATTTCTCTGTACGTATGAATACTGATAAATGTAAATTTATAGTCATACGTGCGTCCCCCACACGCAGAGAAGTCCTCTAATCCTTTGTGGATTAGAATCAGTCTACGACATATACGACAATCAGTCACAGTTTACGACATTGCCGGTCCAATGCAGGACTCATATGCGTTTTGAAAAGTTTGAAGTGCCTTAACAGAAATGTAATTTTCCTTTATGCAGTGTTGATCGATCTCGACTGCATGAAGTTGATTATTAATTCACGTATTAACTGCAAAGATGCAGTCAATCTGTTAGCACCCTTATTGCTTGGCGGCAGAAATAGGTGGCAGTCACGGACATATCTCTCTATCTCTATCTATATCTTTCACGAGGAGCTCTATTGCTACTGCTGGCCAACGGTGTATTTCTTTTTAGCGACACATTACATGAAGGGGAGCAAACGATGCGGCTAAATCAGTGCACATATTGGAAAAATTGAAGTATTTTTATAAAATTTGCGCGACTGGGTAATATTTTTTTTTATTAACGCACACTCAACATAACCCCGCACTAGGAAAACCCTGCGTCACATGTGCCATGGACACATACATAGAGAACCACAAATTACACCCTAACTCACGAGAGAAATAAATGTAGGCCATACAAATATTTCTTCTTTCTTAAATATTTGCATAGCCTACATTTATTTATCTCGTGAGTTTGGGTGTTAGGGCGCGTTCCTACTATGTCGTCACGATTTATTATCGTTAGACGGCTGTCGTGTCTAGCCTGTTCCCATATCACGACTATCTGTCGTGGACGTTTTTTTATCGTCCGACAACTGTCGTTCTAGCTGTTCCCACTGTGACGACAGTTTGTCCTTGTAACGATAAAAAATCGTGAACGACAGTTAATCGTGTCGTGCTATATGTGAACAACTTCATTTAAATATACAAGCCACGACACTGTAAACTGCACGACAATCTGTCGTCACGACATAGTGGGAACGCGCCCTAATTTGTGGTTGTCCATGTGTGTGTACATTGCACATGCGACAGGGTTTCCCTAGTGTAGTTATTCTCCCGGCCCGGGAATCGAACCTGTGACCTCTGCGTGGCAGTCCGGCAAGGTAACCGTTCGGCCACAGAGGCAATTAAGTAAGTATTTAAGTATTGGAGTATATTATCTTGAGACAATAAATAATATTATAGGTTACTAACTCGAATATTAAATAATACTTCATGATAATATTCTACATTTGAATAATAAAAATTACAACCAAAATTATAGAGAAAAGTAACTTGAAAATTACCCGCCTACGTTTTTCGTCTCGACTGAACCCAGGAAGAACAAGCAGTGGAGATGTAGGGATGAGAAAGGGAATTCTCGTTCCGCTCCCTCTCCCACTTTTTGAATGGAAAATTTTCGTATTTCTACTATGCCTATTCCTTTCCCTTGAAAGCTCCACCCTTTAATCTTTAATCTTAACATACATATATGAATTTAAAAATATATACAGACGATTGACTAAATTCGTGCTCATCAAACGCGATTAAATAGTTAGTGAGTTATTAGGATTTAGTTAACAAAACTACAAAAGCTTCGCACGTATTTATAACTATTAGATATTGCAAATCCAATAAACTACATATCAAAATACACGTATACACTCACGGTATAAAACACAGATGGTTGCACAATAGAAATTCATAAATTTTCATACGAAAGTCACCATAGTAGCTTGAAGCTAATCTTTTTTAAGAACAGAAATCATTTACCAAATGCAACACTAACTACTTTTCGATTTCTTCGTCAAAAAAAATCTAATTTTTTTGACGACTTTCGGCTAACGGTCATTCAGCCAGCTGCACAACATCCGACTGAGTGGAAAGTCATTTGATTCGTACTAGCTCAACGATACGTGACGTCACAATTCACTTTCACTATCACTATTGTTCCACGAGTAAAATTTAAAAACTAATTTAAACCGGTACATTGTGAAGTACCTATTGAATAATATTCAGTGACTGGTTGATGACAGCACTATTCTTATTTAACATTATATTTGCTTAAAGCAAGGACTATGTGATTATTGAAAATTCCAAATAAAAAGCGTTTGTGTAAATATGCACTTTCACAATATACACATTTGCTATCCAAACAAACTCAAGACGTATCTAAAAAATATCTTCAAGTATTTTTTCCAATTTCCTTGACTATACTTGAATGCTATAAAACTTTCATATGAAAAAGTCATACGTATATAATCGTAGAACACATACGTATATTGCAACACAGTATATTATCCGTACATTAAATTCAACTTTATAGTATATATACAACGCGGGCGTTCCAAGGCCCAAAATTTGAAACAGGTACTATCAACAAAGTTGATGCGTTACCAAGTGCTCTTTTTGCATGTAGGCAGCGGTAGTCAATACATACATTTTTATTATAAACTATAGTCTGTCTTTTTTGAAGACGGTTGAAAATGACATTTGCAGGGCTGCCACTCAAAAAAATTTAAATACTTATGTAGTTGTTGTCGACAGCTTTATCGATATGTTGTCAAAAATGACTGAATTGTGATTGTTATCACATTCTAATGATTACTAAGTGCGGTATTGCCTTCTGTATTCTTATTTTGACATTTGACCTACTAGTATGTGAGATCAATTTTTTGTTTTTTGTTGAATTAAAATGAAAAACTTTAACATATGTCTCCTCTTGGTATTTTTCACAAACATAAGTGTGTATGAACTTACAAAAATTGACAGTCCAAATGAACTTAAGCTCAGTAATTGCATGAATAAATGGGCCGACGATCATCATCATCATCATCAGCTTACACGCATCCAATGCTGGATTTAAGCCTTTCCTAGAACACGCCAACTTTCGACAATTTATTTCTTAAGCGAGACCAATATTGAGTCGATAGTCGATAGAATATTTATCGACTGCAATCACTAGCTGATGAATGAACTGTTATTTTACTCTGTCTTAAAAAAAACGGAATATAGAGGTTTTCACAAAAAAAAGGGGTCAACAAAATAAGGGCCTGCGTCTAGCTACAATCTCCGCTTGCAAACAAAACTGTTTTAAGACTGGGAAGAATTTAACTTTGCTGATAGTAATTTAGAATGCTCCGATCAATTATAATATCTTTATATTTTCCAAATTTTTTGAGAAAATACTCCACTAGTTTGTTATTAATATAAAGATCAAACAGCAACAAAAAAACTCCATTGATCTGACTGGATTGGAAGCAGAGTGTCTGTTGCTTTGCCGAGGCCACCGCTCAAGCTCACTTGGTTAAATGCCCTTAGAATTGCCCGATTTTTTGTCAAACGACATTGTGGAATTTAAATTAGGTGTAGGTGTCAACAAATTTGTGCAATTTTCACCTCTATCTACCGATCGCTAACAGGTGATAGTAACGATCGTCTTCGTGTTGTTCGATCTTTGCACCTATTAAGAAATAAATGATAATAAATTAAATATTCAAATATAACACAACGTCAATTGTCTCTATCTAAAGCAATTGTCTTAGGAAAATCGGACATAACGACGGTACCACAAACACCCAAACTCGAGACAATATAGAAAAGTTAGTTTTTCTAAATTGGCCCGACCGGGGATCGTACCCGGCACCTCAGAGATGGCGACACCATGAAAACCGGTGTGCAAGCCCTTCAACCACAGAGGTCGTAAAAATAATATTTCTTAGCTATCATTCGTTTACACATACAATTACCTATGCATCTATATTTATAGCAAAGTTCCTAGAAGATAAAACATGATCGTAATTTGCAAAAAAGTATGGCGGCCACTCATCTTAGTAGTTTTTATAAGCGCGTTTAATGAGAATAAAAATAAAACTGTTGCCGAGACAAGACCGAGTTTCAAGGTAAATCGGCTCACGTTCGGTTAGACTCAAGTTCGAAGTTGTATGGACAGGTCCAAATTAATCTTATGAGTCTATGAGTAAAAAATGTGTTTACAACACGCGCAAAAGTTTCAGATCTCTTATTGAAAGCCATAAGAAATTGTTCCGTAGCATCACTGTACTGCCCTCGTTGTCATAATTAACGCATTTGCCCTTCGGTAACTTTCGAGATATTAGCACCTAAAACAAATTTCAATTACGCTGTTATTGCTTAACAATAATTTCAGTACAGAGTACTAAAAAAACCTCACGAAAACGACCTCAAAAGTTATTCATTATAAAATATTTAATATATAATATATATTCTTCTAATATTTCTTAGAATATTTTCTTCATTTAAATGGGACCGCTGCTGAGGTACCTCTCTCGCCAACAAAAAAAGAATCATCAAAATCGGCTCACAAATGCCGGCCGGAGTTATCGCCTAACATACATACAAAAAAACACATTCGAATTTAAAAACCTCCTTTTTTGAAAGTCGTATAACAAAACTGATACTAGATAGAGATATTTAGAAACCGCTTAAAGGGAGTTATAGAACTCGCTTTGCTGATCCCAGATGTAAATAACTGAATTTCGCTATTCGATTACGTCTATTATGATGAAGAGGAGTTTAGTAGATCATTATTTTATATACCAGTCAACCACACAAATGATCTGGGTCAAACAAGGGAATTTCCTGTACAATGAGTACCAGAGCAACGGAATTCATCCAACTAAAACACCCATAGCAGAATCAATTTAGAAAAGATCATTTCCCAAATTGATTCTACCGGGGACTGGGAACCGACCTCCTCGTTGTCTATCTAGGTCGTACATATCCAGGTATTACCATTTATAATGTAAATATAGTTAGCACTAACATAACGAATTGCAATTACTACTTTTATACATCTTATATCTACGCAGTGGAAATTGAAATGAGGTAGGAATATAATGTCACATTACACTTTCAACTTTATTTCTATTTGAATACGAACTACACTGATACGTATATCTATATGTAGAGTTTCATGTTTAAAGAGTCTGTTTACCTGACTTTATTATGCCATTTATTCTCAAAGCAGACTGAGTAAATTTAAATTAATTATTAAATTTTATTACCACTGTATTGACTCTTGGTGAGTCATACACGCGTACGATAGAAAATGAAATCTCAATCGTAGGCATAACAAATGTTCAAAAGTAAACCATGACTCTGTAATATATTATGCACATTTTCTTAGTCGATATGGCTCGATCATCGCCTTTAATTCCGGGTGTACAATAGGACTTAAAAATCTCATTTATTAACAACAAAGATCAGGTCTAAAATGGGATTTAAACACTTTTGATATTCTTTGTTTCAATATTATTTCCGAAATGTTCCTTACAAAAAAACCGTTGTAAGTTACGTAGAGTTATAGTGTTTTGTTTAGCCGCTCTTTCCACGTTTAGCTTCGCCGTGATTGGTTTCCGGACCCAATAGTGATTGGCCAAGTAAGGATGACGTTAAAATGATGGCATAAAATAAATTGAATAACATTGCATTTGAAATATAGACATCACCTGATCAACAATGATTGACATTTAACAAGTTTTAATAATTAAAACAAAAGATACTCGCGTGTTAATCCAATTTCGACCTTAAAAATAAAGTATTAAAGAGGATTGATCAATGTAATCCGAGTCTGCACAATCGTTCAGGAGAGAGTAGAGTCTACGCCCTTGACATTAAGTTTATATTAAAACGTGCGTATTTATTACGGAAATAGCTGAAGTGGCGTGATCGTCTAGTGCGATGCACGCGCATGGCGATAGTCCACTGACCTGGATTTGTTTGATTGATACTTTACGTGTACATAACACAACACATACATTAATTACTGTACAGACGTTTGTAAACCTTGTGTACATTAAAAATTGAACTATGCACTGTAATACTCATACCAAAAGACTGTCCATTGCCGGTTTCCACAACTTCAAAAAATCAGGCACAAGAATTGTGACATCAGACTGTCTGCAGAGCTTTTATGGATGCGCAAGGGTTAGGCCTGCTATAAAAATGGAAAAATCGGTGTTCTACATATTTCACGAAGTTTGTGATGGAATTGCACGATTTAATTCAGTCTTTCCCTTTCCATCATCGTGCATGGGAGGATTTTTTTTTATAATATCAAGTGACGGGGCGAACAAATCGTGCGCCTGATGGTAAGTTACACGCTTGTCCATAACAGCTGCAGTGCCACTCAGAGCTAAAGTTTTAAAAAGCATTTAAAAATCTCAGGAGCACTGCTACTGCGACCGTCACCCTGAGACAAGTTGACAAATCCCATGTGCCTGTAATTTCACCAGCACCCTTACCCTTGAAAACCGGAATGCATTAATTAATGCTCACGTGACTGCTTGGCGGTAGAAATAGGTATGGTGGTGGTACTTCCCGGGACGAACTCTTTCACATGAATCTCTATTGCTAGTATCTCTATAGATGTACGGTGGGGTATCACCCCTATGTTGTAGATATTCCAAAGATTCGCACGAAGCGTTACGCTTTCACATTTATATGGCGAACGGCTATGGACTGGAATTCCCTGCTTGCAGACTTATTCAATTAACGCTATAACTTGGGTCTTTTCAAGGCGAAAGTGAATAGGCATTATTTAAGTGTGCATGCTTCATCGTTGACCTCATCGTCACTTTCCATTAGAGGTGCGATTGAGGCCAAATGCGCGCTTATTTTATATAAAAAAATATCGTAAATATTTATTTTATTTAATATCATCATTCAACAAATATCATGATGTTTTTACTACCATAATATGTTATATTTTTTATTAAAATACTCCACTGGTTTGTTGTTATTATTGTGAAAAATCTATAAAAAACTTTCATAGATTTGTCATAGGTGGCGCTACGGAAAAAAGTCATTAAAACCAAAAACAAACATCTGTAATATGCACTTTTTTATAATATCTATTGACGGGGCGGACAAGTTGTGTGCCTGGTCGACACACATATCCATAACCGTTGCAGTGCCACTCAGAGCTTTAAATCGCAAAGATCTGAGGGACACAGTCACTGCGCCTGTCACCTTGAGACATATGTTGACAAGTCCCATGTGCCTGTAACTTCACCAACTTGGCGGCAGAAATAGCTGAGGTGGCAGTACTTCCCTGGACGAACTCTTTCACAAGGAGGTCTACTGCTACTGCAATGACCTGCAATATGGGCATAGCTGAAAACGGCCTAAACGCTCTCCTTAGGGAGAACCGTGGCCAGCAGTGTGACGTATAAAAAAGCGGTTGACGATGATGCCGTGCGAAATGTCAACATTTGAAAAAAAATTGTATATCTGTACGTCTATTGAATAGACACAATTAGGCCAAGACCCTAACATCGAGGACAAAATACGTACACATGTAATGCAGAAATGTCACAGTTTTGTCCGTGACTACCGAATTACGAGTATATTTACAACTGTTTACTTGCTAATTGTAAATAGTATCTTTGATGTCGCACACTATCTCTACGTATCGGTACTTGGATTATTTAGTATATACGTCCTCAAGTCGATGTTAATTACGTGATTGGCGTCAGCGTGTGTTGACTGTTTCTTTTTATCGAGTCGTTTGCGTTTGATGTTTAAATTGGTTGCGATAGGCGTTCATTTATGTTTCTTTACTTTTGTGGTATCCATCACTATGGCTAATCTTAGTTAATGCGAAATATTTGTGATAAGTACAGCGACTTATAATTAAAGTGATGAATGTCAACGTCGTTATAGCCGAATTACTCATTAGGCAAAGTACGTTATACTCAGCCGCGATTCTCAACCATGAAAAAAAAATTGTACAATATTTTTCACTGTAATTTTAATTAATGCTTTCGTTTAGTAAAGGTTAAGATACATAATTCAATGTCGTATCATAATTTTTTTTCTTTTAATAAAATCAATTTATAAAGATTTTTAAATTTGATTTGTTTGAAGTCTTTTTGAAATTTATATTGAAATCTTAACTCTTTCTTAGTCGTATATAGCAACTTATATCCGAGTTATATCATCATCAGCCTATCGCAGTCCACTGCTGGACATAGGCCTGCCTCTCCCAATGCGCGCCATTTCGCCCGGTCCTCAGCTCGTCGTATCCATCTGCTGCCAACAGCCTTTCGCAAATCGTCACTCCATCTGGCCAGAGGGCATCCTACATTACGTTTGCCGAGCCGTGATCACCACTCAAGACCTCGCTTCTCCCATCGGTTGTGGATTCTTCGACAGATATGGCCAGTCCATTGCCACTTCAGCTTGCCTATTCTACCAGCTATGTCAACGACTTTGGTTCTATGTCGCATAACCTCGTTCCGTACTTTGTCCATCAGAGAAACTAATCTAAATATATAATTTATATAAAAAGCATTTTGTAAAGATAATGCTTTAAAATCTGAATTGTCATAAGATCGTCCACGGTCAGCAATTACACGTTTCGGAGCTCCAAACAAATGTACAGCACGTTGTAGGGCTCGAATGGCACTTACATTTTGTGAAGGCATCTATCATGACAGAACAATACTCTTTCTGTTCACTTTTGCCGCTGAGTTTGCCTGTTAAATATACATGTAGAGTATGCCACGGGATTGCAGGTTTTGGCATAGAATGTAAGCGAACCTGTTGTGCACCAGTTGGACCTTTTGATGCTTTACGGACATCACAGGATTCCACAAACTTCTTTACAAATTTTGACATGTTTGGAAACCAATAAAGATCATACAATTTGTCAAGTGTCTTTTCATATCCAAGATGTTTTATTTCGTTGTGCACGTGACATATTAAATAACAAATCATTGAACGTGGTATAATAGGTAACCATTTTGTGGTTTTACTACGTTCAATTTTGCGATAAAGTTCCATAGCTTGCTGAGCGACTTATAGCTGGTGGACTAACCGTATCGTGAATGTCCACGTCTCGGCTCCGTATGTCATTCAAAACAGATAGAACGCACTGATTGAAACCCTTTCTGAGTACAAGTTATATACAATATATTATGTTATCTAATATTCAATTGATGCTTCCGTTTTGCAATATGTTCAAAAATTCGATGCTACTTCATTTAAACCACAATTTTAATCGAATAATCACTTTGCAGGCATTGCATTACATTTTTGTTCAAATTGAATAAATGTCATTTATAAAAAAAAAAAGTTTATTTCATTGTTTTGAATTGAGCACACTTAATTCTTCATTGGTCATGAGTATGAGTAGCATTTTATATTCGAGTAATTACACTGTATTTATTACTCAATTGTTTAAGTGTGTGTGTGTCCCTTTGCCAATAGCTATTCTACGCTCGCGGCAATTGGTTAATGTACATACGACTGATATTAGGGTTTGATAACAGCGGTGTTTTAGCCTACTTGTTATGTGAGAGTCAGAATGGCGAGTATACGTTAACGGATCCTGACAAATTTGGTATCAAAAAATTTTCCAAAATTGTACTATTTTAGTACCTCTGTTTAAAAAATTTGTACCTCCATCAGAACGAAGTTATAGCAATATCAAATGTACACCCGCCTTATTGACCATCAATATGGCGGATGTACCTCAGATTACCAGTTTTTATTTAATAACTATAAAAAGTTATTATTCCAAAAAATTGTACCTTAATAGTACTCTAAAGTAAAAGAAACTCCAGCTCGATCTGTTGGTTAGTTTCTGAGATGTAAAGCTAAAATTGTGCCATTCCAGAGGGTCGCGTGCATCTTAACAAATCCTAACAAATTTAGTATCAAAAAAATGTACATAAATTGCACTATTTAGTACCTGTTCTTAAAAAAATAGTACCTCTATCAGAACGAAAATATAGCGAAATCAAAATTGCAAATATTTTAATAATTTTTTTCAATAAATTTTCCGCCATTTATTTGGGCAAGCAAAGGTTCCACCATACAGCCTCTTCGTCAGTATCTTTCCTTGTTTTGATGGAGAAGGTGACAAGCACCTGTTCTTATATAGTTTTCATATGTCATGAACGCCGCATTGACTGTCAATACGGCGGTTGTACCTTTGATGTTGCTATAACTTAGTTCTGATAGATGCACAAATTTTTTAAACAGAGGTACTAAATAGTACAATTTAGGTATATTTTTGGATACTCAATTTGTCAGGATCCGTTAAGATACACCTGCCATTCTGACTCTCCACTTGTTATGTACCAACGTTACTATAGTTGTTAATGTGGAATCGGCTTGAGCCAGCTAGAAAGAGATTTTTATCCATGCAATAACCGCTCTTATTACATGGACATAAAGATTTTATTAACCAACTTAATGCGATTCCGTGTCAATAAGTGTGGTGACTCTTTGTTTTTAAAAAAAACGGAAGGAACGCGCTCAAAAAGATGCTAACGAATGAATTAGGACCTTATATTGTATGTATTACACCCATTATTATTCTGTAAGACACAATATCTCAATTGTTATCGAAGTTCAAATAAAAATGATTATGTTGACAATGGCTATTTTACAAGTCATCCCGAAATGCAGGGTTCTTTTAATTTGCGCCATACGTTTTGTTCTAAAATATGAGATTATGTGGTGAGGGAGGTGAACAGGATGACTATATCAAGTTTGGTGTAGTTTTTATTGGGGCCACATAAAGGTCAGTGAATTGTAATTCACTAGAAACGCTGACCAAGTATATCAAACTATACCAGGTTACGACTTATATTTTGTTACTGTCATTCAAATATTCCTACAACTAGATACAAGTTGAAATGTATGTCGTATATACACCAAACGGTTAATTATAACTGTTTCCGAATAGTATGCACAACTAAGGTGCAAGTTTTTTTTAAAACACTGGAGTCGAGTCGTGTCTGTTAGATAACGATCGAATCTTATAATAAAAAGTAGAATCTCCAATCGTAATTTTAGAGTAGTCTTTTTATTAGGCTTTAAAAGACTATATCTTTTATCGCTATGTCCAGAATACCTTCTGTAGCTGAGTCATACACAAGGATGAAATTGTTAATTTGTTATCAACTTTTTTTTTATTGTACTGTACATGAAATTCAATTAGAGCAGAAATAGTCTATGTCCGGGATTATTTAAATTAATTTAATAATTATATATATGTACACGAAAAAACAACGAAAAAACAACAATAAAAAAGGACAATACTAAATAATAATATTAACAAACCACCATTCGTATATGGCCCAGCTACTAAGGAGTATGTATTAAGTAGCCCTGGCGTGGTTGATATTCTGCCAGCCTTCATGGTAACACAGTGAAAGAAAAAGGTAGAATTGAACGTAAATACGCATTGTAAATTATACCGTATTTATATTATTATTTATAATGTATAGCACGCTTTCGACTAAAGCAAGTCCGACATCGGTACCCGAAAACAAACCCATTGTAAATTATATCGTATAAAAATGTCATTGTGTTGAATTTTGCATATACTGGTACGTGTTACTACAACGTTAGATACGTAAATATAGTTTATTTGTTTTGCTTAAAATTATACAAATTATTAGATGATAATTATAAAACAGGTTTTTCTTTTTTACTTCAGAGGCTTACGATTGCCCACAGTTTCACCTGATCGAAAGTGAAAGATGTGAATGTAGCCGATAGATACTCGTCTAGAACACGGTTCAGTTTAATCTGGCCTTTAAAAAATCCAGTTTGAATCGTCCGGGATATATACACCATAACAAAGTTCCATTCCTTAGCTGTGCCCTTATAGAATTAGAAGCAAAACGCTTCGAGAGAATTGATTAAGCAACTGCTTAAGCATTGAAAGAAAAAAATTCGGTACGAATAGTCTAATATCAAACGTTATTCGTATTTTAAGAATTCTCTTCGAACAAAAGAACAAAGTTAAATAACAAAAACTGTTTTAAATTAGACCTTCACTGAATTTATTCTCAGATTTGAAACAAAGACCGTATTTTTACCATCACCTCGTAGCAATGTAAATTTACGTGCCAACGAACCGAGACGCAAATAACATACTGCTTATTAAAACAAGAATTAAATGAAATATTCCTGATCAGAAACATAAAATAAAGAAAATTATGTAAGCATAATATTTTAATGGGTTGGCCAAATAAATCCTAGCTGTTTTTGCCACTAGCTAGTTACATGGCTAGTGGCAAAAACCACTCGGAATTTTTGGCAAACAAAAAAGAGGTTTTTCTTTTAAAATGTTATATTATCTATGGGCCTTTCAAAAGTAATAATTCAGCACGCATTTTAAAATTAGGCGGGACAGTTTTGAGTTTATAATTAATGAATTTACAAAACCATCAAAAAGTATTGCAGTTAAGTTGAGATGTGTTACCTTAGTTAGAGCCTATGCACGCGGCGTATTTTATACGCGCGTTTCACGAACGAACGTTCACAGCGCCGTAGAGGCTCTATCGAGCAGATTGTTGAGTTTGTATCAATTCAAATGCGTAAAACACGATACAGACATCGCGATAAGCGCGTTCGAAGCCCGACTGTATCGCGTTTTACGCGCATTTGAATCGATTCAATCCCGCGCAAACATCGCGTTGCAAGCAACAAGCTTATATACCCCACTAGAGTTTACACTTAGAATTTCATGTTGAACACAACTTTTGCTGTGATTTTTAAATCCCTTCACACATCGTGTCTAGTGCAATGCATGTAAAATAAACACACAAAAACGAAAAGTAATAATTTAGTACAGTTACTAAAGATTTCTCTTAAATCTAATTTTAAGATATGTTTAAAAAGACGCAGTATGCGTGGTCTTATATTTCTTTAGTCGCTTAATTGAAATTAACAAACGAAACTAAAATTAAAACTATCCCTTTATCCAAATGCGCGATACATCCGCGCGACAACAGCGTGTAAACGCGCAGATGTCGCGTGTTTACGGTGAATTTGTGAATGTGTGCAAAGGTGTACTCGATGCGACTGCATCGCGTTTGAATCGCGTTAACGCGCGTCATCCGCACGTCGTCGGCGCATATAAAATACGTCGTAAGCATAGTAGTAGTAGGCTCTATCCACCGTATTCGCCCGACGTAGCCTTTCGGTCTTTACAAAATTCTTTGAATGGCTTTGATATCAAACTTTAATATCAAAGAGACCGTGAAACGTCATTTAGAATTTTAAAATTATTTGAAAGATGGCAAAAGATTGCAAATCAACATGGCCCATACAAAATAGATTAAAATTTGATTTTATATATTTTTTAATGTTTTTCATTTATACTTTGATACTTCATACACTATTTGGCCAATTCTTTACTACGATGCGCAAATTTGGCAATTTGTCGTTCATTTGCGCTGGTAGTAACGGTTAAACGAATTTTGAAAATGCACATCTTATTAGATTACATGGCTATGATACTTTATATTATCACATGAATTACTTTAGGCAACTTTCAAAAATAGAGGCCTAACGATTTGTGGTGAGTCTCTTAAAATTTAGAAAAAGTATAGCCTTAGAAATCTGAGACCCAATAACTGAGACTTGAAATAGAAATTTTCAATTTTAAAACGCGTCTTTCTCAATAACGTATTATCATTACGTATTATCGAAATTAACATTTGGGCGCCACCCAAAGCAACCACACCAGAAGCAATTTAGAAAAATGATGCAACTAACATAACAACACTATAACAGAGCACTGACAAAATTTTTCAACAGATTCCTCGTTGTTTTAGTTATAAGGACTAAAGAATTTGTGTCTGTAAAGGCCTCTTGTCAGTAAGTTTTTCTAATTTTCATTTTCGTTAATTGTAAGTAAGGACTCCGCCGCTTCATAATTATGCCACAGAAAGATGCCAGTTAGGGTTAGTATTTAGTTTAAACTACGGTAATAGTGTGTAGTGTTTAAATATTATAGATATATTAATTAATTGTAAAATATTTATGGATTGTTGCCTTAAGAAGTAACGTAATATAAATAATAATGAGCCAAATGTTTCAGATGCCAAGTGTTAAGAGCTAACAAGACATCTGTTTCTTAAATAATCTCTGTAATTGATACTCATTGACTTTTTGATTAGCGTGTTAGTAGAGGAAGCGACTTGTGTGACAGGCAAGTAGGTACATGATAGCACCTTTGCGAAGCACCAGTAAGAGTTAGGACTTATGAATATAAATGTGACCCTTTTGAAACACAGTTATTTGTGTAATGTTCAGGCATAATTTAGTATGAACATATAACATTTAAGAAATGAAACTATTTTTCCGGATTTAATTTGCGTATATTTGTTTTTTCTATATATATTTGTTTATTTATGTTTACTTTTGTGCATATTTGTTTCTTTTGTGAAACAAAATATTGTTTCACAAACAAATATACGCGATACGCGAATTAAATCCGGAAAAATACTTTCATTTCCTATGTGTAACAGTCGTGAAAATCTAAGAACTCTATATAACATTTAGTTTTATCTATGGTAATGACAACATAAATAAATGTTATCTAACAAATTTTTCAATAGTTTGCTAAACTAAGTCATAAATAAATAAAACAAAAAATATATTAAATAATTGTCTAGTTGCCAAATAAAAAATACTAATAAATCAAGCAAATTAAATGATGCAATGCTTTAATATATTACATAGATAAGGTGCACTGAACGTTATAAATATTGATTTACTATGATAAAATTGTACTATAAATTCTAACTAGCTAAATATTACTGGATTATCAGTCTCATCTATCAGTCATATAGGCTTGTAAATAATATTGATAAAAAAAATAAAAGTGCTTTTAACAGACAGTGTTCTATATTTACAAAACATTTACAAATCAATGTAAAATTTTACTGGTTGAAAACCAGACATTAAACACAACTACACATTAAAGAAAAACAAAGCATCACAACACAGCCGGCAAATTATAAAGTAAAAACAAAGCACAGACGCAAACTCAAACTGCTCTGTACCAGCTCATTTTTGTTGCCAGTTGCTCGTTGTCCTCTTTTCCTGCATTCTGCTCGCAGCTGCTCCTTGCTCATGGCTGCCAATGCTTCAGCACTCAGATTCTGGCGAGGCCTTCCATTCTCTGTGGAATTCTGACGAGGTATGGCCATAGAAGCCTGATTGCGAGCTCGTCTTGTGCCAGCCATTTTTCTTTTCAGTATGTGTGTCAAACAGTTTTGTAATAAACTCCTTATTTATTATCTGTGGCACTTTTTACTTCATATTATGCCTTTTCTTTCTTCACCTTGTTGGATAGTGGAAAATCATTCAAGTAATAAATACATTTTTCTAATACATATGAAAATTACGTAAAATATTAAATGGATATAAAATGCTAATAAAATGCACACAAAAAAAAAACCTATGTGGAAATAAAAGTTACATGAATTTGACATAGTAGTTTTAAAAACAAAACAACTAGAATTTATCACGTATAGGTATGTTACGAGAAAAATAAAGACATATAATATTTAATAAAAATAAATGCTAATCGTTTAAAAATTCGCGTGGATAATCTTCTCCAGAAAATATTGATTATTTGGTTCAGTCAAGTGTAACGTTAGTAACTGTTGAAATTACACAGCAAAACAAAAATACACAGTTGAGCGTTGTTAAAACAAAAAAAAGCCTCATTCAGCCCCTAAAAAATAAGCTGATATTGAAAAATTATTAGAGAGACAGCAGAAATTATATGCAATTTCTAACCTAACATAACAACAAAATATGATTAGTACAGTACACTTACGTTCAGCTAAAGTCCAGAATTATCCGTTGAGATATTTAGCAGACGAAACTCTTTAACTCTTCATAAATGACTTGGAAAAATTTAATCAGATTATCCGCACAACACACTCCCTTTGAAAATGAACGTCGAACTAATTTTTCTTGCCATAATAATAAAATAATTTGCCACGATTCTTAATGCAACTTAAAAGGAATAAGTGAAAAATCAAAGTAGCATCACACCATAGGTTATTAATATGAAAAGTGCTAGAAATAAATAAAACAAATGAAGTGTGTAAATTAACGTGGTTTTAATTGAACAGTACTTACTATTTAATTACTGCAATTTTTTTGAATAAGTTCCACTTTGGTAATCTCCAAATTCTAAAGGTGATAGTTAGAAAATGGCAATAACTTTTAGAACTGACGTGTGTCTTTTTACTACAAATAATGTTTGGATACAATATTAAATTGCTCGCGTTGGATTCGCTTCGGTAAAACTTTTTATTATATTAAAGCACACTTAGTATGATATAAAAAGTAATTTCTACCGCAACCGGTAAGAATGTTTTCTTGATAACAAATGTGCAAGTTAAAACAATTGTAACGTAGGAAACACGAGCAGTGCACTTCTCTAGGCGCTTTTCATTATTGGATTCTGAAGAGTACAAATAAAAACATTAGCAGTACCAGAAATGTTATTATGCCTAGAAAACCGATAAAAAAATTCTCCGATTAGTTTTTACCGTTTAGGGAATAATCTTGTGTTTTTTTTATTAATAATTTTGGCTTGGATATAAGTCTTTGAGCCATGTCTTCGTTTAATTATGTTTCTGTAAAATTAAATATAGCTGCCACAAAGAGGATAGGCAGTTTGAGGCGGCGTGCTTGGATTGACTCGGGATACGGGTATTTTAGTTCGAGATTCGTATAATTTCGCGTTTTAATCTTCGATTAAGGCACTATGGTACTATCCTATTCCACTTTAAACAACATTTCACAAAATAATTGAAAGTCAAATTAAAACTACACTTTTCCCTCCAAAATGCCCAGAGCGAATCCAATCTTGTGTGTATGCTTGTCTTTGGACTAGGGATGAGCAACTGAAAAAATAAATCGATATCGATATTTTTTACCAACTAGTAGTAGTACTTTTGTATGGTGCACCAATTACATTGTAGAATGAAGATAAAGGCGGCCATTTGAGGTTACAAGTACAGCGTTTATAAAGATGTGTCCCTCATGTGCTGACGTTACGTTTTCAGCCCTCCGCGTGTGCGCAGCCAGTCATCGCCCGTCGCGCGCCCGGTTCGAACGATTCCAGCAATATTCCTAGCCATAAATAGTTCCGAATAAATCTGTGTAAATCTTCTAATTGTTTTGTACCGCATACTATTTGGCAGTAAACAATAAAAGTGTGACAACAAAATTATAACGGAGTTTTGACTTTACCTGGAATCCCCATAGTGAGCACGTTAAATCCGCGTGGTTAATAGGACCACCCACTTAAGTTTTTAAAGTGGTGACCCCGACGCGACGTTATTATTGTAGGTATATTATGAAGAAAAAACGAAGAAAGAAATAGTGATGAAGTAAGTTAGAACTATATTTCTTATTTTAAACCAAATTACAAAAGATTTTATTCTAAAAATTCCAATAATTACGAATTCAACGTTTTTGTTCAAAGTGATAGAAGGTAATGTGATTTAAGCTTAGATTTAAGTAAAAGTGAAAACATAAATATTGACTCCCGCCGCATAAGACTATTTAAAAAACCCAAATAAGTGAACTAAGTTATATTATATAGTGAAAACATAATGTATTAGAAACACAATGGAAAATATTACTGAGGATCCGGATAATTTAAACGAAGACATGGCTCAAAGAACTTATATCCATGCCAAAACTCTTAAAAAAACCAATTGAATTAGAATGATACGTGAGACTCCTTGTGAGTATAGTGTTCTGTGTATGTGAGTGTGATGTGAGTATAGTGTTCAGTTGAGTGGATTTGATGTGGTGTTTGTATGAGATAAATTTTGTGAATTGTAATCTATAGAAAGAGAAATAATAATGGAAAATGAATAATTATGACATTAATGATTATTTGCCGTCTATATTAAACCCAAGAGGAATAAAAAAACAGCCGGGAGACCTTACATTGACACAAGTGAGCTCAATTGCGTTAAATAACCTGTTTTTTAGTATATTTATTGTTTATAACTGTTTAATGTTGCTTTATCTGGAATAAAATCCAATTTTTTTGGCTTTCATTTGAAGTTTTATGTCAAAATTTATGTAAGTACGGTGGTTATACTATATCTTTCTAATTTGTGGTGGTTATATGAGAATACTGACAAGTAAACTTTTGAAATTTAATTTGAACTAAAGTTACTTTAAAAGTCTATCATCGATTACTTCGATGGGGCCATAACATTTAAAAGAAGACGAAGAAGAAGAAGAAGAAGCATTATACTCCAAGGTCTGAAGCGATAAAGCTTTGTAGGGAGAATATTTTCCTTTACCATATCACACCCTCAATAATAAACTGACCAAATTCGAAAAGTAAATTTTTTCGTGAAATGGACAAAATAGACTAAAAAAAACAAACAATGATCTTTTACACGTAAGATATGTTATTATTATGATAATTGATAATGATACATTATCTCTTAAAAGTTTTAAAATAATTTATCATTTTCAATTATCACAATAACAATTTTGATATGAATAATATTAATTCCAATAACAACATGCTGCTGCTCAACCTCATGCTGTGTGTTTGTATACAAGAAGTATTCAATTGTGTCAAATGTTATGTCCAAAAAAACACACAGATTACATTTTTTTACATTACAAAAATGATTTTAAGTTTACAGTTAATATTTACCTTGTATATAGAGCAAATAATATGAATTGAAAAAAAAAAAATAGGTAATTAATGAGTTTACTGTTTGTATCCGCACTTATAATCTAAGACTGGGGTGTGTATATTCTTAGCACACTTGCTATAGAAATAATTTACTATATTTTTTGAATTAGCAACCATAATTTGTCAAAATAAACAGACAAATATTCAAAATATAGCAATAATGTAAATATTTTTTTACTTGCACATAGTATGTGATCAATTATGTTTTATTTACTTGGTACTTGCGCTGGTGTCCATTGGTTTATTTATTTACCATGGTAATTAGTGAATCTTTTCAGCACACAAGATGGCACTTTTCTTGAAATTTGAATAAAATGTTGTTTTTCCACAAATGTCACTTTAATCCCTTTGTCACGTTAATCCATAATATATACTCCCGGACACATAATTTAAGCCACCTTGCATTTTCAATATTAAATGACAAGAACTATGAGGTAACTTGCAAACTGGTATACTAAACGTGTTTCCATAAGTCATTGAAAATTTTAATTTTAAGAAGCCAAAGAAAACTTTTTCTTCAATTATAACTATGTTTTGATATTCTAGCCTTTTAAGGATAAAAATGCAAGGTGGGGTGGTTCGAATTATGAATCCGGGAGTGCATTTTCTTTTTTAAGCATGTAATAATGTAATTGAGCACAATTATGTCTTTCTACATACCAAACGGTACTATTTTTTATATAGTTGTGATTTATATATATATATATATATTTTATTGCACCGAATAAGATACATCAGAAATATTAGATTAACAGAAAGTGAGCAAAGGTGGACTTATCTCTAAAAGAGATCTCTTCCAGCCAACCCAGGGCAGTGAGAGCTAAGGTTATAAGCGGGCCATAGCATGCAAGAGAAAGTGTGGAAGAAATATTATAAATATAAATAAAGGACATGAATAAAAAAAAATACAGTTACTTGCATAAGCATTGTAATGAATAATAATAAATAGCATCAATATGTAAATAGTGTAATATGTACATACAGGTACAATAAGTAAAAACACAATAAGATGATTACTAAGATAGTTCCGCAAGAAAGTGCGCTTTAAACCTTTTCTTGAAAGAAGTGATAGACGGGCTAGACTGGATATTTTTTGTGTCATTAAAAATAATCTGTTTTGTAAATTCCCAAAAATTTTACATACATATTGACTCAATTTGAAACAAAGACCTATGTGCAAGACTGCTTATTCTCAGAACATTTTACATTTTGTTTGTTGTTCTTCACTGTGTATGTCAGATTGACCACTGTTCAATTTTATAAGATAGGTCTTAGTTTGAATAATGAGCTCATGTACCATCCTTTTTTTGCAGTATAATCACATTAGACTTTGTTCTTCGGATGAGTGAATATCATCATGCCTGTCTCCCACCAGAGAGCCTATACACCTCCACTTGCTACTCTCATGACAAATCTCCCTTGCTTCCTCCACTCCTATCAGTCTCTTCATATATGCCCGTTTATTCTTAGCACTTTTAGCCTTAGCATTTCTTAAGAAAAAAACAATTTAATTTCAAATATCGTCAATTTATTATTCAAGGTGCTATATCTACATGTAATAAGTACCTATAGTTGTGACTTCTAATAATTATGTAGGTATGTATAATGTTGTGTGCCCTATGATGTCTGAGTCTGGTAGCGTATGTCCTTTTCATGGATTAAATACAAGTAAACTGCGTATGTGTTTTTGGCGCTTTGTATCAGTGGCGTAATTCAGCAGTATGTGGGTTGCGGTTTTCGATGAGACGATAGCTTGGATAGTTTTATATTGTGATTTTGTTTATACCTTCATATACATACATTTTCCTTTTATGATAATTACTTTGTAAGCACTAAATAAATCAATAAATAATCATTGATTAAAGACCTCTCCATGCCTACTTTCTTGCCGGATTGTTTGTGAGTTTATACATTATCCATTTCATGTTTTAGTTCCTAATAATTAAGATACTTTTTAGGATAAGCGGAATGATATTGTGCATAGTTATGCAATATTATATATTTTTTCTCAACAGAATTCGATTGTGAGTCGTTGTTCTCTTTCAATAAGAAAGAGAAAGAATAATGTAAAAAATTCACCAAAGAAAGTAAAACAAGTAAGTTCTCTAACATTCTCTACTCTCTTATTTGTGATTTGCAGAGGACTGCAAGCAAGGATTGCTATACTTATATATAGACATTCCACTTTATAAATTTATCCACAACAATAAGTATATAGCAAATAAATTTTGGAATGCAAGTTGTTTTTGTCAATTTTTATTGCATGTTATTTTTCCTTTATTCATTATTTGTTTCTTATTTTAGTCACAAGTTACTAATGTATTAAAATATCTATAGTGTATTTATGTGAGCACTTATAAAGTACAAAAATGAAAGTCCTGTTGGAACCAGGGGATTCACTTTCCCTGCTTCTGAAGATTTTCATCCTGTGGGAAATACTAATATGGGTTTTTTTCTTAAGACAATTTAAATTTTTTTAGTATGCATTTTGATAAGCGAGAGGCATGGTTTTTATTTTGTAGATACTGAAACCGCATTGAATGCTCCTCTGCACTTTGTTATAATCTAAGTTAATTTGCTGCTTAAAGAACTTGCATCTTATTTTAGATCTTCACGCAGAACACTAAAAGAATTGACAAAGAAAACTTTCAAAACGCACAGAACATACAGCCAAATAAAGTACAAAAACAAAAAACCATCGATGAATGCAGCATTGGGTTTTCAGCTATTGAAGACTTAAACTCGGTTAAAAACTACGCAGCGTCTAGTCCCTTCTCTTTTGAAGACCTAGAACATTCCTCAACACAGGACATAGTTGCTTGTGTAAATACAGGAACAAATAAAGAAGATGATCTTAGGAATCGCAACAAATCTTTAATAACGGTTTCTTCTGCTACTGAAATTGATCAAAATTTACTAGACCATAGCAAAAGCACTGTTGTATATGAAGTAAATTCAACACCTGCCATTTCCGTATCCTTTGGAGTCATAAACTGTGATACAGTGAATGTCAGCACAAAGCGTAGCAGTATAAAGAATATCGAAATTTCTCATAAGGATAATATTACCGTAGTTGATTGTGAAATGATAGAAGATTATACTATTAAAGAATTAGAAAGCGATGATGAAGTAAACGAATCTCCAAGCCCACCAAAGAAATTAGCTGTATCTGTCAACTTAGAAATAAAAAAGCAAAAGTCTGAAGAGAACTCAATTCTAATTTTAAATACAGATGCCATCGAAAGGCTGTCTCACGTCATAGTTCAACCACCAAATTACAAATTAGTGAAAAGACAAATTACCGATAGGAGGAAATTCAAAAAGAGCTTTACGAAAACAAGAGGAGTAAAAAATGTGACGTCGGCGCGTTGTGGTCTGAAACAAAGGACTATTGATACTTACTTTATTAGGCATACTGATAGTGCTGTAGTTGTACAGGAGACGCTCGTGGCGCAGAGTGGTCCATGTGGTAATGTGTGTGATGATATGAGCAGAAGGCTAGGTGTGGCGGATACCTTAAAAGGCGAACGCCAATTGAGTCGAAGCTCGTACATATCGAGGAAGGAAGATGGATCGCCGAAACCCAAAACTATCGTTCCAAAAACAGAGTCCGCAAGACCACAGAACAGCAGAAGCCAAACTTCTGAGGTGCAGCGGTTTCACGGTGACACTTCACAGTCGCAGTCTCCGAGAAAGAATGTAGACCCCATGCAGTTCAGCCTATCAGCAAAAATACGTACGAACAGAACAGCGACGACACCGAGAATACCCCATTTTAAGATAATTGCAGGTACATATTGCAATAAAACTTGTATATTTATTCATGTATTCGTTGTACTTTTTGGTTTTACACTTAGGGCATCTTCAAATTAGACACTTATACTAGAGCTGCAGTGGCGCCATTGCGGTGCTGCAGCCCTGGCTCTACTGATTTTCATACAATATTTAGAACCACAGCTGCAGCGCCACAGTCATGCCACTTTCGCAGAATATGAGAATAAAAGCGTCTTATTTGAAGGCCAACATTTCAAAACTTTCAAAATTAAACTCAAACAGAAAAAGTTCGTTTAAAATTCACCCTTCAACATGTACTTTACCATGTTTAATTTAGCTGGGTTCGTAACAAAAAATCTTCCAAATAGATTTTCAACCACTTCACATAAACACTAAACATTTCGTTAATTTCATCACACTTATGACAATTGGGGCAAATTTAACTTTCTCTTTTTCGGTCCAGAGTTAAATACTCTATGAAATAATTATTTTTTAAGGCACCCATTTCGCAGTGGACGCTTTCTCTTACGGCGACATACCGCAGGTGAAGTACTACTTTCTCACCCATTTCCACTCGGACCACTACGCGGGACTCAAGAAAGGGTTCAACAAAGCTTTGTACTGTTCCAAAATTACTGGTGAGTTGTCGAGTTCCTAGATTTTCGTGATTGTTATTGTTATTTTTTGGGCCCAAATCGCGTATATTATATGTTTTTTCAAACAAGCAAACGTTTCGGATCCTTACGTATTTCTGCCGTCAAGCATTACTGCGTACCGGTTTTTAAGGGTAAGCGTGCTGGTGTAAGTACAGATACACGGTACTTGTCAACTTACACATCAGGGTGACGGGCGCAGCGGCAGTGCCTCTCAGATCTTTGCTACTTATAAGCCCTTGAGTGACAGTGCAACTGTTATGGACAGGCGTATTATTTAACACCAGACGCACGACTAGTTCGTCCTGTCACTTGATATTATAAAGAAAGGACCCATTGCACTGATTGAGATTGCAAAGTAATCTACCAGTTATGTCTAATATTAATGCAAACCACACTTTTCACTGTAGCTATTTGCATTAATATTTGACATAACTGGTTGATGACTTTACCATCTTGGTCAGTTGTGAATATGGAACCTGTAAAGGGCTCGAAACGTTAGTTTGTTTGAAAAAAAATATACGTAATATAGATCTGAAAAAATACTTTCATTACCTATACTGCAGAGTTATATGAAATTGACTTGATTGAAAACCTTATCAAGTCGTATTATTATATTTAATTTTCAAGTGACGTAACGAACAAGTTGTGCGCCTGATGGTAAGTTACACGCCTGTCCATAACAGTTGCAGTGCCACTCAGAGCTTCAAAATTGCAAAGATCTGAGAGGCACTGTCACTGCGCCCATCACCCAGACACATAAGTTGACAAGTCCCATGTGCCTGTAATTTCACCAGCACCCTTACCCTTCAAAACCGGAACACTGTAATGCCGACGTTACTGCTTGGCGGCAGAAGTAGGTAAGGTGGCAGTACTTCCCTGGACAAAGTCTTTCACAAGGAGCTCTACTGCTCCTACATTTGTGGATACCAAACAACTTTTTAGAGTAGTGTAGTTAGGTAACTAGCACTCTGTATTTAAAAAAACATGTAAATTTGGTATAGAGTAGTCCGGCTGATTCTAATTGAAATCGATTAGTTCTGTGGGTTACTGCTAAGGTTTTTGAAGGTGGTAAGTAGATTAAGGAAAATATGATGAAGATTAACGTCAGAATGAAGATGTCGTTAACGTAACTGTCAAATAAAGTGAGTTTTTACAATACGAGACGACAAAACTTTATTCATCCTTTAAAAAATGAAAGGTCGCTTGTTAAAAACTGGCATAGGGGAGATTATATCTGTGGCTAGGTACAAGAAGTGCCTAAGTTCCAAGATCATCAGCGATCACTGCAGTTTTTAAAGAGGTATTGCGTTTTTATTATTAGGGTGTCACCACACTTGTTAAAGCGGAATCGACTTAAGCCAGTCAAAAAAAAAACTATGTCCATGTAATATGTTGTACATTTTGCTTCCGCTTGAACCGCCGATGCGAAACGCACGCCTTTTTAACCGATTTAAAAAAAGTATTAGATTCTCAATTCGACTGTATTTTTTCTTTTTTGTGAACTGATTTTGATGATTCATTTTTGTTGGAAAGAGGATTATGTTAGTATTGGTCCCATTTAAATTTGAAGACAATATTCCACCTCTAAGGGTGGCAAGCTAGGGGATGAATCCTTTTTCGTGCTCTTTCCGGTAGCTGATTTCAATAAAATTTAGCAAATAGATGCAAATCCACGAACTTTTGAGGTCGGTTTTTTACTGAGATTATTTTGTTCATATGTATGTCGCTCATATAAAGCTTTTTTGATCGATGACCGTGGTGACTCCTTTACTCTTGTTTTTTTTTTAACAGCTGAACTTTGTGAGTCGCGTCTGGGCGTGAACAGTAGGTACCTCTACGTGTTAAATTTCGACGAGCCGATCGTTCTCGACGGTGTTGAGGTGACTGCTGTGGACGCCAATCAGTAAGTTGCAATTACTTTCTATTCTCAGGCGATAAAGCACACGGCTGTGTGATTCCTGATGGTATTTCTGTAATGTGAAGTGAGCCCAAAAATGACGATTTGAAGTATTTCGACGACACGGAAAATCGGTTTTCCGACATTAAGGGTGCCTTTAATTTTGGTTTTAATTAAGGTTTGTGGTAGTGTGGCTGCTGGTATGGTATTCTGGGTCCTCAATATTAAACATTTTGTACATTGAGACCAGGGGGTGCACTCCCGTTCTCAGTCCGACATCTATCCGAATCAATTGCTGTCATATAAGTAATACTAGACCAAAAAGACTAGAAAAGACCTATGTATGATGCGATGATGCTTCATGCTTGACATTGTATTTTCATTTGGTCGAGTATTATAACAGCAATTATTTCGGATGGATGTCGGACGGAGAACGAAAGTAGACCCCCTGGTGTGATTGTTTGGCATATTTTTATTGTTATTATCCCCAGTTGTCCTGGCGCTATAATGCTCCTGTTTACGCTGAGTAGCGGCAAAACATTGCTGCACACAGGAGACTTCAGGGCTTCGCCCGCAATGGAATCCTACCCTGTCTTCTGGAATAAGGATATAAGTACAATTTACCTTGACACAACGTGAGTTCTTTGTATATACCACTCGATTATAAACTTTTCCAATTGTAATGTAAATAAGACGTAAAGTATATGCAGTGGCAAAGATATTTGCTTTAATAACTTTTTTAAACTAAAAACTATATTTATTACGTATTTACTCTCAAATATAAATAATAACAAAATGCTTAAGTATTATCGCTAAAGTCCTTTCCAATCCTAAAATAGCTTTGTTTGCAAGCGCAGATTGTAGCTATCCGCGTCCCTTTTTTGTTGACCCTATTTTCTTTATGAATACTTTTGTTTGTAATAAAAATACGATCTAGCCCTTTTGGTTGATAAGAATTAGCACGCTACGAGTGGCCATTACTGACCGCCGCTGCTTGCACGCAAAAAGAATCGTAAGGGAGTCACCAAACACCGGACTCGTCTTGCTGCGATTGTATTTAACCATACTTGTCGCGTTAAGCCGATTCACCGTTAACATGACCGTTGTTTGTAAACCAAGATTAGCTGTCGTCGGCATGCGTCCAGACGCGATTTGGCAGAAAGCAGATTCGTTGCCGACCAGTGACGAGACGCGTTCGTGTGAACTGATGTGAAACGCACGTCTTTTTCGCTCTTACGTTCATGGCCATAAAGCTTTTTCAGACAGACTTAATGCGATTCTGCGTTAACAAGTGTGGTGACTCCCTAAGGGCGTGTTTTTATTCGACACGAATTTCATCGCGTGGAGACCGCGTGGCTGCCGCACAGTGACCGTGTGCATTTAACTGTCATTGCAAAATACGCTCTATTTATTTAGCTTTTACGTTTTAACTTAAATGAGCGCCACTTGCGCGCGGGCGAGACTGGCTTGTCTTTGGTCTACGCGGCGACCGCGCGGTTGTATTGTTCCGAGGAATTTAAATGTTGTTGCCTAGTGAATACAATTCAGATTCGCCATTAATGTACGTGAAAACGTGATAACTGGGTGGACACCACGCAGCAGCCGCGCGACAAGTTTCGCATCGTGTAACTGGGCACTAAGAAGTCTGGAAGTACACAGTCGTGACACGCGTGCGCCACTTTTCAGTAGCAATCACTAATTACGCGTGGACTTTCCTGATAGTACCTACCTAATGTCAACATTGCCGTTGCACAAACTAGTTGCTAAATTTATCCCTGTTTGTTGGTAGGTCAATGCCTATGTTTTAATAAGTTAATATGATATATTGCAAAAATTTATATTACATTAAACCTTTACATTTGGGATGTATATTTTTATTCTGATTATCACATTTTATCGTTGTATTCAGTTTGTTCTTTTTTCTTTGTATAATACACTGTAATATTAAGACTATTCTGCTCAATTTAATGCAAGCTGTGTTCTTCCTTAAATTGTTGTGCGTCTAGCTAAACACCTTTATGTAAAATGTAGATGTATCGATGTAACAATTGCTGACGAATCTCAATAAATAAATGAATAAAAAAGAAAGTTATTCTCACTTGTTGCAGCTACTGCAATCCCCGCTACGACTTTCCAACACAAGATCAAAGCCTAGAGATGGCGTTGTACTATCTGCGACAGAAGAAACTCGCATTAGAGAAAGTTGGGAAGAAGTTCTCGTCGGTACTCATTGTGTGCGGCACTTACACTATTGGTGATTACCATATTTTTGGAACCATATAGTTATTTTTGTGTTGGCTCATATTGCAGGGTAAAGACGTTGGTCAGTATCTCGTTTTTGAGCTGCAAGAAACGCTGGCCCCTTATAGAACTTCAGACAGTTTTAGTTAAATTTTATTCCGTCAAATTTGTTTCCTGTTGTACTCCTTGGGTTCTCAAAACAAATATAATAAAAGTCAAAAGTTTTAAAAGTCATAAGTGAGCTAGATGTAAAACCGTTAAAAGATCTGGTAAAACGAAAAAACAAAGAACTTGACTAAAAATTATGGCGTTAGGACGATTTTTTTAGCTTTGTTCCAATCTGTTTTCTGTGAACACGTATAAAAAAAATTTACAAATATTTTCAGGCAAAGAGAAATTTTTCCTTGGCATGGCAAAAAGAGTAGGTTGTGCCGTATGGGCGTGCCCTGAAAAGGACAAAGTTCTACAGATCGTGGAAGGCCACAGCTTCAGCCACGCGCCGTCTCAGGCCTGCCAGCTCCACGTCGTGCCTATGAGGGACCTTACACATGATGTGAGTGTAATAGATTGTATAACAACAGCGAGTAGGACAACTCCCGCCTATTCGGCGCGTAAATGCCTATTTTTTTATTAAGAGTTTTGGCTTGGATACAAGGCCTTTGAGCCATGTCTTCGTTTAATTATCAGGTTCCTCAATAAATATTTTCCATCGTAGTTCTAGTACATCATGTTTTCACTTTCTCTTATATAACTTAATTCCTCTTGTTTGGGTTTTATACCAGAGACGCGGATTGGTATCTTGATTACGGAGTATGACTATGAAATAGAAAAGAAATGCTGAACAATTCTGAAGTTGACTTTTGTTTCAACTACGACAAACACACCAATGAACACGTCTACTATTTGATATTGTGTAAACAGAGCGATCGCTTTAATTCTTTTAGTAGCAGTAGACCTCCTTGTGAAAGAGTTGGTTCAGGGAAGTACTGCCACCTTATCTATTTCTGCCGCTAAGCAGCAATGTGAACATTACTGCTTCGAATTCATTACCGGTTTCGAAGGGCAAGATGCTGGTGAAATTACAGGCACATGGGACTTGTCAACTTATGTCTTTGGGTGTCGGGCGCAGTGGCAGTGCCCCTCTGATCTTTGTGATTTAAAGCTCTGAGTGGCACAGCAACTGTTATGGACAGGCGTATCGCTTACCACCAGCCACACGAGTTGTTCATCCCGTCACTTAGTATTAAAAAAATATATATATACTATGCATGGTGCGTGTGACGACCCGCGCTATGCAACGCAAGTGAACCGCGAGATTATGCGTATGTTTGTGTGCGTTCCTACGCGGTGGGTGTATACACAGACAAGCCGCACTGGTACGTTTGTATGGAGTTATCATACTTGTCTTATTATACCATGCAGAAAGTAGGAATTTTAACATGGAAATTGAAAATAAAAATTTCAGAAACTAAGCAGTTACCTGGAATCCCTGCAGGGCGCGTTCACCGAAGTGGTGGCGTTCAAGCCGAGCGGATGGGAGAATGGGAAAAACTCCACCGTCGAGAAGGAGCCTGTCACCATACATGGTTAGAATATGTAGATGTGATCGCACCTCATATCAGTACAGAGTACTAAAAAACCTGCCTTAAAAGTTCGTGGAATTACATCTATTTGTCAAGTTTTATTGATATCGTTTACAGGAAAGTGCTCGAAACTAGATTCATCCCCTAGTGTGTCACCCTTAGTGATGGAATATTTTCTTCAAATTTAAATGGGACCAATAGATACACAAAGCCACACAAAAAACAGTTTGCATACAAATAATTAATTGACAATTAAAATTCAAATAAATACGAAGTATGTGGTAAGGTCTGTGTTGCAGCGTCATGCCAACACGGGACTTTACTCAGCATATGCTGCAGTAACATACCACAGCGATGGGTTTCAGTCAGCCCGTAGAGCTCGACAATAATGAGTTAACCTCTTTCCAACAAAAAAAGAATCGTCAAAATGTCGAAGTTGTCGCGTAACATACAAATAAAAGGGTCTAATTGAGAATCTCCTCCTTTTTTGAAATCGTTTAAAAATGGCTTATGACTCCTTTATTGTTACAGGCATACCGTACAGCGAGCATTCTAGTTTCTGGGAGATGATCCGGTTCGTTAAATTCCTCAAGCCCCAGCAAGTCGTGCCCACGGTAGATATTTCGGGCGGACCCAGATCTGTTCAGGTAAAGTTTTATAATGAGCAAACTAATAAAATCTCGTACTCTATAAGATTTTTTCATATTTTTCGTATCTAAACTGCGTATATTTGTTTTTTCAAGCAAACCAACGTTTAGAACCCTTTACAGGTTCCATCGTCACGGTTGACAGTCAGCCACCGTTTGTGACGTTGGCTTGTTTAATAATACAAATATAGGTTCATTTCCTATATATAACAATCGGGAAAACCTAAGAACTCTATAGAATTATAATATTTATTTATTGAATATCATGATATTTTAATATTATGATATTATTTTTTTGGGAAATACTTCACTAGTTTGTTATTTATTAGTTTATTATTATTGATACAAAAATCAAACAATATAAAGAAAAATCTCTGAAATTTGATCTACTGTGTTGCCATGCGAGGGCTACCGCTCTTAAATGAGTGAAGAAACTTAATAAATTTCTCACGGCAAAACAAGCTGTTTAAACTCAATACAAACTTGTAACAATGTTATCCGTTAGTTTAGTTAATGTCCGAGTGTCATGGTGGTTTTCTATTAAAAATTTGCAGGCATACTTCCCATGTCCGCTGGTGATGAAGGAGGAGGGGCAACAGAGTCGGGTGACGGACTATTTCAGCATACAAAGTCGACAGCAAGCCTCCGCTGTCACTTGAGTTTAAGGTTAGTGTATACGCAAATCTCCCATTTTGTAATTTATACCTTTGTGTAAGATTGCAATGATTACTGCAACCAAGCAATATCTATTTATTTAAGGGCTTTGGTCATTAAAACCAAAAAAGTCGTTAAAAGCAAAAACAACACAAATCTGTAACAATTTTGTAACGTCTGCCGTATCGATCTGTAGCTCAGTTGGCAGAGCGGTTGCCCTATTCAAACGTAGGTTCGGGTACTGGCAGATGAAAGGAATTTTTCTTTGTATTTACAATTATAACAAATACGTTATTATTCAATGCTGATAGGTATCTGTTTTAAGTCCTCGCCTCTCCTATGATTATTATTTTGGATATCTAATTAATATTTTCAGGGACTCGGTCTCAAGAATCGGCAAATATAATAATGATTTTTTTTGACTAATTTTGGCGAAATGTAACTAAGTGACAAAAAAAGCCATTCAATCGGAGGCATGGTAAAAAATATTCCCGGTCGTCCTACCGGTCGGAGGACAGGGAAAAACCGTTACGGCTTGGCCACGCCCGCTAGGGAAACCCTGTATTGCCGGGTGCCACGGATACACACATAGGTAGACAACCACAAATCCCACCCCTCACATCACGAGAGAAATAAATGTAGGCCATATAAATATTTCTTCAGGCCCGGGAATCGAACCCGGGACCTCATGCGTGTTAACCGTCCGGCCACGACGGCAGCCTAGCGAAACTGGCGCCTCTTTGCGTTGAAAGTATATTATTATATTTATATATTTTAAATACGAGAGAAGGAATCCACAATTGAATAAAGAGCGGTATAAATATGGCAAGTACTGTAACTTTACGAAGAAGACAGGAAATATCCAGACAAGTTTCTGACTACACGCGAATGACTACAAACTTTTGATTATATTTTTTAACACGTAGATGTATGTACATTTGAAATACCATGAAATCCAGAAGAGTTGTCATCAATTCAGAAATATTCCGCTTCGAATAATATATTTTGTTTCTGCGACCAACGCTGAGTGCGTCATTCGCTCTGAGCCGTGACATCTCGTTCGTTCGCATGCACATTTCTTCAATTCCGAAAACTTCTTGTTTTGGATATATAATTTTAAATTTGTTTTCTTCAGTGATATCAGCTATTTTTCCTTGTTTCAGATAATGGCTGTTTAGTGTAATATTATCAAATGATTTTCCGACGTGACTGTGATGTATTTTTGATTTTATTATATTTAGCGTTGTAATGATATTTATCATGTTTATCAAATGTTGTTCGGTTTATAATAAAAAAATTGTTAAATGACTTTGTGCATTTTATTTCTAACTTTATACAACACGACTGAGTAAATTTTTTGTTCACATGAGTTGTTAACTTAAATAACATTTTCACTAAATTATACATTGGATCAAGTGATTTTGACAAACATGTTATTCTAACTACATATCTAAACAGATGGAACAGTTTCTTTATAATATAATAAAAAAATAAATAAAATAAGATACTGAGGTACTTGAATTATTTTAACACACTTTGTGCTTATTTCATATAATACACAGGTGCTTTATGTAGTCAATGCGACTTGAAATTAAAAATGAGATGCAAGTGCTATCATTTGAATGGTTTCGACGTATGTTATGCTTACTTTTATACAACACGCAAGATATATTAGTTATAAACGTTCAAGACACAGTCTTTATAAGGTGGCAGCAGACAGGATTCTTGTATTGGATGTCCATCTATGTTCATGATAATGAGCACTCTACTAACATAGTGTAAACATCTACTAACATTATGTATATGGACATGTAACTGTTAAAGCTGTACACTGACTGAAATAAATTATTTCATTCTTTAATTTTACTTCAATAATTTTAAGTGTCTAATAGTATTTATACTGCTTGTATTTTACAATTCATCTATTTAAAAAAAATCACAAACAACATATACAGTTCCCATAACTCCTAACTGAAAAAATTAGACGTAGTTAATAAGTTCTCCTTCGTAATAAAGCAGGGGATTGCTGCATTCTTTCGCTCCTTTGCATCCTAAGAGATGGGCCATAATGAGTTGGTACCAGTGTTTGACGGCTGGGAATACTTCGTTCACTTTGTTGTGTAGCTCGAACGGATCTTCGTTTAAATCATACATTTCTGTGAAGAACTGGAAGACAGAAAAGTTAGGTCACAAACTAAAAAAATATGTTCTATGCAATGTGCGTTGTATGTCTTCCTGTAGTGTACTAAGTCTCATCTTCCAACAGTTACACGCTAGTCAAATTCGATGTAGAATAACTCAATTGTTAACCCCTTACCGCATATGAACCCATTTATGGCTTCGAAAGGTTCTGATTTTTTACAGCATAACTGAATATAATTTAGATGAAAACTAAATTGTGACGCATTAAGCATTTTTCGTAAAACGGTACGTATTTTTATGTCTATGGTACGTCACATCTGTCAATGTCTATTTGAAGTTATTTGCATCGCTGCCGGCCGTTAACAAAAACATAAGTATGATTTTTAGGGTTTTCACCTTAGATTGTTTTAGGCTAAACTCACACTGGCGCAGAGTCGAAGTATTTTCCCATCATTAAGGTTCAAATTTGTGTTATACAAATGTAGAATCGCGCGTCGACGCTTGTTTAAAGTCGAGCGGTTTCGCGCATCGCCGTACGTTGTGGTTGAAAAACAGAACGCGACGCGACGCTTCGACTCTGCGCCAGTGTAATTTGAGCCTCACAGTTACCACAATTTCAATTTTTTTCCCCGAAATTCGATTAGGCTGTTGTGATATATGAATACTAATCTTCAAGTAATATTTGTGATGAATTTTGTTCAATAGAAGTTTATAAATATAACCAGTAATCAATTATTTATAAAATTGTCGACACATATAATAATGTTTTTATTGTTGCTAATGTTTTTGTTTGATAGGGAGATCGTAAACATTTAGCTAAGAATGTCTGAATCGGAAAATTAATATAAAATACAATCTTACAACGCGAGCAGGCCATAGGCAAAGCCAGCCTAAATTATTTTCACTGGTTGCCTAGCAACTAGTTTTGTTATTCAACACTCTATATCTATATATATATATTTTATTCATTAATTTGAAAAAAAAAGCATGATTAATGTTATAGCCCTGTCAGGCATGTCTTTAATGTTCATAGGTAACCGTTTTCCATGAAACAAAAGTGGCGTCTGTTTACAGGTTTGTAAACAATAAAAAGTAGATAATTTTGGTAGCGCGATGGTAACCGTTTCCATGAAGTGACTGGTTTGTATAGCGTTCAGTAGTAATAGGTCCGTATAGCGACCATATAAAATATTTGTCGTGGCTTATATATTTAAATGAAGTTGTTCACTTATAGCAAAACACGATTAACTGTCGTTCATGACTTTTTTGGCGTTACGACAGTCTTGACGTGACTAATAATGATAAATAAAACGTCACGATAAAAACGTGATATATAATCGTAGCTTAAAACGTTTCTGTCGTGCAAACGACAAGGCGGCTGCCGTGAACCGATAAATTGTCGTCACGACAGTCGTTCAACGATAAAATAAACGTCTACGACATAGTCACGATAGATAGTCGTGATATGGGTACAGGCTAGACGCGACAGTCGTCCAACGATAAATAAAACGTTAGGTACGACATAATGGGGACGTGCCTTTAGGAATGATTTAGAGAGTTGTCCAATTGGTCGACGCTATATATTACTTATTTGTATCATGAGTAAATTTACAAAAGCTCTCGAAATGAAATCTGTCCTTTTCTTACTAATAAATAATGTTTTTATTAAAATTAAGTTTGCGTTTAGAGAATCGTTATCAATGTCTTACAGGGTACATCATCTCTCATCTCACAACTTCAACAGGAACGTGGAATTAAAGTTTCAATTCAAAATAACACTATACTTACGTCGTTATCAGAGAAGAAGCAGTACTTCATATTAACCCGTGTGGTCAGGTGTCGTAAGCACGCGTAGGTGTTGTTGTGTGAATCTTGGCATTTGCACTCGTAGTCTACGTGACATTGCTGGAAATTAAGGTACTAGTTAACAGAGACTATCAACTAAGTATTTTATAAACGGGTAATTTTCAGGTAATTTTTTTTCGCTGGCAATTTCTATTTGTTAAATATTGTAGAATATTATCATAAAGTATTATTTAACATTCGAGTGTAGTAATCTGAAATATTAAATGTTCGTTATATATGTTCATAATTTTTTTTAACTTCCGTAACACGTTTAATGGTCGAAATAATATTTTCTTAGAATTTCCAGTACCGACCGAGCTTTGGAAGGGAGTTTTTGAAATGAAATTGCACATCAACACACATCAACATAAAACTTTATTCAATTCTTTTTTCGAACGTTACGCAATTAGTCAATTGCGTAACGTTCAAATTACGATACTGTAGCTGTGGGAATCCCCAAAATCTGTTTTTTTTTAACTCGTATCTAGTTAAGTCCCAGACGTCGTCTGGGTACACACAAGAAATGAGCTAACGCGTTATACTTACTTTGTCCAAGAATGAAAGATTAAAAGATTCTGAGTGTATCAGCAAAAAAAATTGTTACGGATTATTCGTTGTTCTTATTAATGAGTTAAAAAAACATGAAGCACGCCGGCGAATCGATTGCAGATTGCGCGGGCGCCGGGCCTCCAAGCCCGCGAGTGACCGCGTCCCGTGCGGTTCTACTAGTATCGGAACCACGACATTAAACGCGTTGTGTAAAGTGTGCTACTAAATTTTACATACATATTCTAGGAAAGCCGCGGTCCCGCAACTACAGCGGGCGCAGGTGAAAACTACTTCGTGAGTTCTTAGCTTTATGGTCTCTATGTTAACAGTACTTACAGCCAAATTATCGCGATCGTAATACCAGGCACATCTCTTATCGACTGTGCCGTCTTTACCCTCGCCACGGTACTCGATCAACATGGTCCTCTCTTGGATTTCATTGTTTCCGTTGTTGAGGACTATAGGACGCCCGTCCATTGTTTCGGGTACGACAACACCTGTGTTGGGCATAACCGATGGACACATTTTATACAGGCTGCGACACAAACACATTTCAGCTACTGGTCGTACTTATGATAAAAACAACTTTATATAACCTGACCGAAATATCTGTAGACCTAGATTTGGCCATCTCTTCGTCCAAGTCCAAGTGACGAACAAGTCGTGCGCGTGGTGGTAAGCAACACGTCTGTCCAAAACAGTTGCAGCTTCACTCGGAGCTTTAAATCGGGTTACCGACGCGAAACGAACGATACACTGATTTAAACTTTCACGATTTTCACACATTATTTGATTGTAAATTCGATACTACTTCAGCGCGAATTAAAATTTTCCCTTAACTTTTTTACAAACGAAATTAAAGCCATTTGAAAAATGTATATCGTATAATATACGTGTTTTATTAAGTTGAGTTGATATAAAAAAATCATTAATGTATGTAAAGTACCTATTAAATACAGCGGTTTTCTTGTAAAATTTCGAGGTAATTTTTTTATAGTGAGCATTTTTAGGAAATCGTGTTTTCACACCATATAGTAATCCTTAATTTTACTATACATTTTTTCCAAAGTAATTGATTCAACACTTTCACTCTTATGCGGAATCTACCAAAGTCATTTTAAGGTTTTATACACTCTTAATACCTCAACGTTTCGGACGTATTTACGCAAAGTCCATGGTCTCTGGAGAGGCGGGTGCTAACAAATCGTCGAGGTAAATAAAATACGTTTTATATACGATTAAGTTCCGAATTTAAAATTAAATAAAGCGAAATGCATAACTTTTTCGCCCTTATTAGAAGGACATAAGGTTTTTTTTGACCGGCTTAATACGTTTCCGTGTCGATAACTATGGTGACTTCATTAGGGTGTAATCACGGGATGCATTCCAACCAGAGGCGGCTCGTGGCATATTTCGGTGGGAGTTCACTTACCTATTGCATATTTGAAATAAAAAATGGAGCTCACATATCCACTCAATTCTATTTTAAACAATGACACTAAACAACACTACGCTTCTTAACAACGACTGAAATTTTGCAACAAAATGCGCGCGGAGGCGGAGTGCGTTTCTGCACCTTATTAGTCGCCGTATTGGGCATGCACGGCACGGCAACGTTGCGCCGCTCAAATCTTGCTAATTTTTTTGTAAATTTCTCATACTAATCTTTTGTTTCACGTGTCGCGCCGTAAAATATTTCTCTTTCGCACTCATTGAATTCAGTACTGAACTTTGTAGACAATTTCGGTTCATAGGAGCGCATCGCGGAGCACTCCACTCAAAGGTTAATAATGCGATACTGTATTAAAGAGAAAGATGACAATGTAATTGTATGTTTGTCGTTCATAAATAAAAAAAATACGGCTACTAATATAATATGAAAGCTGAATTAATGATTTTATTTTGGTGGATTGGATAAGAGTGAGAGTTCACTGCGCTAGCGCTCCTTGTGACGAGCCGCCTCTGATTCCAACTGCAAAAACCCCCAACTATAACGGGTTTTCCTAAGTGGTTACAATTTTGATATTCAAAAGTACGTAAGATTCTATTATTACCTATGCCTTATGAAGTTGCAAATTACAAAAAACACTGAAAATGCCACTAACCTGCGAGTTCCAATATAGTTGGCGCTAAGTCGATATTTAAGGTTGGTTGCTCATTTGTAGTGTTTCTTATGATTTTAGGTCCTCGCATGAGTAGAGGTACTCTTATATCAGTTTCATATGGCTGACGCTTGTCATACACTTGGGAGAATTGACCTGTAATAATTTATAATAAATAATTGATTGTGGCCCAATTTATATTTGGGCCCATTTGTCCATCTGGTAAATAACCATTGCTGTGCTTCTACAATCAATAATCATCATCATTAAGCCATTATAGGCCCTACTGGTACGCACGAGTCTACTAAGAGAGTTAGCTCAATGTGGGTTGGGGACTTTACACTTTCACCATTAGCATGGACCATATCTTTTTACATAAGTTTTGCTTATAGTGATCCTCCCTATCAACCTAATAAAGTAATGAACTTAAACTTTACAAAAAAATATTTCTTTTTTTTATCGACTACTACTTGTGAACAACATTAGTTATCGCAATCTATGCACATCACTATTATTGTTCCGACGTAACGGCGAGCTGCGGCACGGCGGCGAAAATCAAAGCACAGGTCGGGGGTGGGGGCGCGGGCGCATAGCGGCACGCGCGACCTTAGACTAACTTGGGCGAAGATACGTAAATTATTTGTAAAGATACGTAAATTATTTGTACTTCCGCTCGCTTGCGCAAAATAGATATTTGACTGAGATGGTGCGACTTTACGCAATAAGTGGTGATAGTGTGAGACGAACTATTGAAATGTTCCCAAATCGGAGTTTACGCGCAGGAACTCTTTCACAAGGAGCTCTACTGCTACTAAACTAAGTAACTGCGTATCCAGAACGTTTACGACGTCAGTTACCATTTTCATCTACTGATAATATCTTTTCACGCTACAAATGGATACATACCAATATGATATCCGTTGTCCGAAGTATAAATTATGTAAGTATTATCGAGTAGCGATTGCGTATCCAAAGCATTTATAATATCAGCTACCATATCGTCTACCGAGAGTAGCGTTTCCCATCGTGAGCGATATACTCTGTCTAATTCTGGCATCATTGTTTCTGGAAGTGGTGATGGTGGCATTGACATCAGCCAGTGTTTGTCCTGAAAGAAGAAAGGCGAGAATGGCATCAAATAATTATACCTTTTTATAAAAAAAATATACAAACCAATTAAAAAAATTTGTGGAATTACACCTATTTACCAAGTTTTATTGAAAACGGTTAATGGAAAGTGGTTGAAATCCAATAAACCAGATTCATCCCCTGATATACTACCCCTGGAGGTGGTATATTTTCTTCAAATTTCAATGGAACTAACACTGAGGTTACACTCTTTCCAACAAAAAAAAGAATCATCAAAATCAGTTCATAAATGTTTGCATGTTTTTTTGTATGTATGTGACGCGATAAATCGGCCATTTGTGAACCGATTTTGATGATTCTTTTTTTGTTACAAAGGGGGTACCTCAGTAGTGGTCCCATTTAAACTTCAAGAAAATATTCCACCTCTGACTTTTGAGGTCGGTTTTTTTAGTAATCTGTATTGATATTATTATTTTAGTTTGTATCGCGAATAAAGACGTTGTCTATTGGTATCTGCGTTTACTTGCGTTTATAGCTGAAAATTTCTATTCAAATATGATTTCATTTACCATTTTTGTTCAGGAAGTCTCTACGTTGAAAAAGCATTATCCGATTTGATCAAAGGCCATTTGAACAAATTGGTTAGCTTAAAATATAGATCTACTACAATTGTGAAGTATTATTGTATTCCATAAAGTACTTACATTAACAGCAATATTGAAATTAGGATGTCTGACAGCGGTGATGTTGCTGAAGCGGCCGAAATGGCGCGGGGCGGGTGTGAACGGTTGGTGGGGGGCAGGAGGCGCTAGGACCATCAGGAATGGTGTTGAATCGGTTTGATTTTCTATGTAGCTTATGCCGAGGTTTCGCTACAAGGTAAATAATAATAATCATCAACCATTTATACGTCCCAATGCTGGGTACGGGTCTCCTCCCAGACGAGGGTTTTGGCCATAGACCGACACTCTGGCTCAGCGCGGGTTGGGGACTTCACACGTTTTCCGAGGATTGTAAACCTTCTTCGACGATGTTTTCCGTCACCTTTTCGGTGAAGGTAAATTTCAAATTAAATTTCGCACGTAAATCCCCAGAACTTCAGAAGTAGCTCGGATCCCACGGCCTCTGCTTGAAGGGCGGTAGGTCAAGCCTTTAGTCTTATTCAGAGCAGTTTAAGCGCGGGTGCGTGTTAACCAAATGTACGTAGACGCTCGTCGCGTTGTGTGGCCGGAGTGGCCGCGAGCGCCGCGCGGGTAAATATTGGCTCGCTCCACCCGTACCTTTCATAGTACTTGGTCTAGCGTCTAGCGACTGTTTGCGATTTCGACATGTAGATCTATCCGCTCGTAGCCGATTCGGCACTGTGAAAGAGACGACGCCAAGTCCCGTGCGCCCGCATACGCGCCGCGCCTGCACTCTGAGCGCCCAATTATACGAGACGAAAGTTTTCGCACGGCCGCCGCGTGGCGTTTGCCCAGTTACCACGCCTCCATGTACATTTATGCCGAATCTGAATTCTATTTATTATGCAACAACATTTAAATTCCTCTCAATAAAATTACAGCGCGGCCGCCGCGTAGACCAAATTTAAGCCAGGCCTTATTAAAACGCAAAGGCTAAACAAATAGAGCCTATTTTGCCATGACAGTTAGACGCACGCGGTCGCTGCGCGGCGGCAACCCGGACTCCGCTCGGTGACCGCGCGGCGGCGGCGCGGGGTGAGCGCGATGAAATTCGTGTCGAATAAATGCGCCCTTAGGGCAAGCGGTCGCCGCCTAGCGACCGCGTGCACGTGTTTAGAGACCGAACTGTCATGGCAAAATACGCTCTATTTATTTAGCTTTTAGCTGGAAGGCACTAGCTTGTCTTTTGTCTACGCTGTCGCCGAGCGGAGTCCGCTCTTCGACCGAGCGGCGGCCGCGCGAAAACTTTCTCCTCGTGTGTCTGGGCGCTTAGGCTACCACGGCTTCTTTAAGGAAAATAATAATGTGTCGAATAATTTATTGTTTAAACAATTAAGGACAATTTAGCACGTCTGACGCGCAGATAATAAAAAGTACACGAAAACTATCTACTGCATGTGCATGTGGCAGCATATCAAGCTAAACATTTTAGTAGCACTAGTGCTACTAGTTAGTGCTAGATTCACAAGGAGCTCTAGAGCTCCTTGTGAAAGAGTTGGTCCAGGGAAATACTGCCACCTTACCTATTTCTGCCGCCAAGCAGTAATGTGAACATTTAACTTATGTCTCAGGGGGACGAGCGCAGTGGCAGTGCTTCTAAGATCTTTGTGGTTTAAGGTTCTAAGTGGCAATGTAACTGTTACGGATAGTGACAATGTATCGCTTACCACCAGGCGTATTATTAAGTAAATTTGTTCGTTCCGTCAATTGGTATTATAAAAAAATCTTTTTAAAATGTACACTTCCAAGTATTTCGATAGTTAGTATGCAGTACAGCTCCTTGTGAAAGGGTTTGTCCAGAGAAGTAACGTCACCTTACCTATTTCTGCCGTCAAGCAGCAGCTTAATGGTGCAGGCGAAACTACAGGCACATCGGACTTATCAAGTTTATGTCTCAAGTTGCGGGCGCAGTGGCACTACCCCTTTGCGATTTATCTGAGTAGAGGTATCGCTTACCACCAGGCGGTATGACTTTTTCGTCCCGTCACTTTATATCATAAAAAAACCCTTGCCATACCTCCAATGAACACTACGCCATCTTAATTTTTGGACTTGTTCTGTTTTTACTTTGTTTTTTGTTGCTTTATTTTTTTTTTTACAAAATTCGTTGTTTTTTTTTTCGAATTTTGTTTGTCTTTATTTTTTTCACAAAATTCGGGGAGCATACTATTAGTAAATAAACATAGCAGTTTACAAAAATAACAGATAATGACCAAAAAGCAAAGTTGGCGTAGTGTTCATTGGATGTAAAGTTATTACCATTGTCAGTTATTTATGTTTTGATTTCTATACATCGGGTATGCAAAGAAATACTGTCGTAACACAAACACTATATTTGCAACTTCAAAAATTACTGAATGGAACCAATAAAATATTCCCATTTATAATTTCAGTATAGTTTCTTCGAATTTTCAAATCGTGTCTTCTCATTACCACTATTTTTGAGTTGCGACAGTATTTGATTTCATATGCGACACATAACAGTAGTAGCTAATTTTCTATTCAAAATTTCACAACCAACAAGTTGGCTTTTAGGCACTAGAATACTTACAATGACATCAGTAAGATACAAATCTGTGGAGTAAGTTGGAACGCCATCATTGGATATCGTGTAATTGTAGTAAACAGAGTTGCCCACCAGCCCGTGCCACTCTGTCCAACCGGGTGGTACATGACTAACACCACCAGCGTGTATATTGCCGTACTGGAATGAAGTTATAAAGTATAATAAGGTGACTTAAAATCACACGTCTCAAAGACAAGATACGAGTTTATGAGCTCTGTATACTGCTATCGAAAGAAAGAAAGGTAGTACAAGGAGCAAAGTTTAATTCGCAAATATTGTTTTTAAGGTTTTTCTGTTAAATAGTTAAAATATACATTTAATATTGAGTAGCTTATTTGTTATAAATATGTACATAAGACATATTTTATTAACCGACTTCAAAAAAGGAGGAGGTTCTCAATTCAAATTCAAATTATTTTATTTCGCCAATATCACAGCATAGTACACGAGTCACAAAAATGAAATGAAATAAAACATAAAGTACAATACATTAAATGAAATTAAAAAAAAATACATTAAAAAAAACATCAACTCCACTGTATGTTTTTTCTTTTTTTTTTTGTATGTATATTATGCTTTTTCCATCCTCTAAGATATTACGCGATAACTCCGGTAAATTTGTAAACCGATTTTGACGATTCTTTTTTTGTTGGAAAGAGGGCACTTCAGTATTGGTCCCATTTAAATTTGAAGAAAATATTCCACATCTAAGGGTGACAAACTAGGGGATGAATCATTCAAAATCTTTTGAGGTCGATTTTTTTATACACAAAACTTTCACTGCATTTTAACCAAATGTTTTTAAAATTACATAAATAAATAGAGAAAAATAATTGCAACTGCATTTAAAGGGAATAATTAATTTAAATGTTACTTTTAATACTTGACTTATGAATAGAATTATAGGGTACAATAATATTCAGTTGTGCCTTTTGTGTGTTGTGCCTTATTATTATCTTGTTAATTGTAATTGAACAAGATAATAAGGGCGCAATTCCGTCCATTACTAAGTAAAATACTTTGATTTAAATCTTTGTTGAATTGACATCTCTAGCCAGGACCGGTAGCTGTAAAGGTATATAACTCGGTGACGAAATAAGATTTCTCATATATGGCGCTACGGCTAAAAAGTCCTTGAAAAAACCAAATACAAAGACACGACAGCAAACACATAGAAAAATTCGTGAGTCCGCTGGTTCGTTCCGTGGCTTAGTTGATATAGCGTCTGGCACGGTATGCTAGAAGACGTCGGTCGTAATCCGGCCGGATCGAAGGAATTTTTTGTTCGACCTTTGTATTAATAATATATTATATATATTAATAATATATTTAGTATATTATAATTATAACAAAATACACACATCAAAAGTGTCTAAGGATCAAGTACGTTTAAGAGTATTGCTGCAATTAGGGTTAATTATATTAACTTTTTTGTATCGCTATTGATACTTTTTAGTGAGTTTTAACATTTAAATAAGGAATATTGTTTAAAATTCGATAACAAGAAGAAAATCGATTGTCAATGTGGTTTTGTATAAAAATGAGTTATAGCGTTTTGACAAAATCATTACAATATCTGCATCGGAACCGAAACAATTTACATTATTATGGAGAGACGACATCATTTAACCCGAGAAGTGATGATGCGAGCCGTCGGAATGTTGGAAGCTGGTTCCAGGCAACGTGCTGTGGCTTTCACTCTTAACACTACACAGAGCGTCATAAGTCGCCTCTGGACGCGCTATCGCATGACGGGCAGCGTGGCCGAGCGACATGGAGGACGATCTCGCATCACGACTCGCAGACAGGACCGGTATATCCAAAATACTGCTCGACGGAATCGTACCATGACCGCCATGATGTTGGATACGAGGCTCCACAGCTCCTCAGGCTTGCTAATAAGCGATCAAACAATCCGAAATCGTTTACGTGAAGTGGGTCTGCGATCCCGAAGGCCGCTCAGAGTTCCACCTATTGCACCCTGCAATCGCAGGACCCGTTTACGATGGGCTCGCGAACACAGAAACTGGGAGGAAGAAGACTGGCGCTATGTGTGCTTTTCGGATGAATCCCGCTTCGGTATGAGACCGGATACAAGACGTACTCGAGTTTGGAGAACATCTGGACGTCATGAACGTTTGAGATATTGTCAGGAAGTTCATCCATATGGTGGGGGAACAATAATGATATGGGCTGGTATTTAGATCGGCGGAAGAACCGATCTCATTTGGATCAGGGGTAACCTCAATGCTCAAGTTTACGCAGAGAGGATTGTTTCAGATGTTATCATCCCTTTGCGAGGCCAGTTGGGTGATTCATTTCAACTAATGCATGACAACGCACGTCCACACACGGCTAGAGTCGTAACACGCATTCTTGCCGAAGCTCGTATCAACGTTCTGCCGTGGCCTGCTCAATCGCCAGACCTCAATCCAATTGAGCACGCATGGGATATGCTTCAAAGAAGAGCTGTGCCGAGTATGGATACCGTACATACTCTACAACAATATTTTGACTTGTTACAAAACACATGGGCGGCCATTCCTCAAAGTGATTTTGATGAACTCATCTTGAGCATGCAAAAACTTGAAGAGTAAGTCAAGCTTTGGATATGATGAATTTCCCCCGACTCTAATCAAACAATGCAATGATGAACTAGTGGAACCTTTAACACATTTAGTAAATCAATCTTTTTCCGAAGCAACCTTTCCCGACTTGTTGAAAATCACAGTTATAAAACCCGTGCCCAAATCTGGAACTGCAAATGATCCTAATAATTTTCGCCCCATAGCTCTTCTGTCTACGTTCTCAAAAATTTTTGAAGCTGCAGTGGCTAAGCGTTTGAATTCATTTTGCGAAAAATTTAAAATATATGACGACAGTCAAAATGGTTTTCGTAAAAACAGATCAACTACGTTTGCACGCTATAAGTATAGCAAAGAAATATTAAATACAATTAATAATCGGAAGTATGCTGTTGCACTGTTGTTAGACATGAGCAAAGCATATGACAGAGTATCTCATACAATTCTTTTAGGAAAATTGCATGGAGTAGGTGTACGAGGGATAGCCCTCAAATGGTTTGAATCTTACTTAGAGAATCGGCAACAGTTTGTAGATATTGAACACTACGACATGTGCAAAAAATTTTTAACTACATATATGCAGATCAAAAAAACTTGTCGTAAAAAACTCAATACCACAGGGAAGTGTTTTGGGATGTGCCCTTTTTCTGTTATATATTAACGATTTACCAAAACTGGTAAGTACAAAGAGCATACTTTATGCGGACGATATTACTTTACTTTTTCAAGGTAATGATAGTGATGAATTAAAACAACAATTAAATATTACCCTAAAACAAATAATAGACTGGTTAACAGATCACAATTTAAAATTAAATATAACGAAAACTAAATTAATACAAGTAAAACCTAGACAAAAACGTCCCTTGAAATTCGATTTCTCATATGAAAATTGTAAAGTAATGTCTGTTGATTCGTGCAGTTTGTTAGGATAGAAATCGACTCAGGACTGAATTGGAAAAATCATGTAGATAAGGTGTCAGGAAAACTATCACGATTTACGTATGCTCTGTTCGAACTAAAGAAGTGTACAAATTTGAAAACCGCTTTGACAGCATATTATGCTTATGCGTATGCATGGCTAAATTATGGCGTCGTTTTATGGGGTAATAGTACAAACGCCAACAACCTCTTCGTTCTGCAAAAGAAATGCATGCGAATTTTGGTAAATATAAGAGGAACAGATACTTGTAGACCACACTTTACCAGTTTGAATGTTTTAACACTTACCTCAATATACATATTAGAAATTTGTAAGTTTGTAAGAAAATATAGGCATCTATTTGAACAAGAAAGTAATGATACTTGTAAAGCTAGATTAAGGAAAAGAAATAAATTGGTTGGTTCATTTACAAATTTACACATTGTATCTTCTGGCACACACCATATGGCAATAAAAATTTATAATAAAATACCCCTCATAATACGAAATATTGAAACGGAACGTATGTTTGTTAATAAGTTAAAGGTTTTTTTACTATCGAACTGTTTTTACAATTTGCAAGAATTCATCGATTATAATTAATAATTTACAATGTACCTAGTGAAGTAAGTCAAATTGCTGAGCCCTTACAGGGTTTATGTTGGATCATGTTATGTATTATTTTTAAGACCTTACTGTACCACATAATGCAATAAACGATATGATATGATATTTTTACTTCATTTCAATTTTGTGGCTCGTGTACTATGCTGTGATATTAGCGAAATAAAATATTTTGAATTTGAATTTTATCTTGTAATCAGCCTACCTGGCTATAAACGATGGGTTGTATGTAGTTCATAATGGAAAAGGTGCTACTCTCAGTGGAGCCCTGCCCTATAGGTTGTGTAGTCAGGTATTTTACTGACTACCGTGGTCAAAGATGTCACGCGGTTTTTTTAGTCGTCGTATACTTTCAGGCATGGTGAGCTGCTTGGCTAGTTGATTTGGGTGACGTTCTAGCCGGTATAATTATAACTAATTACAAAAAAATATTGAATATCTAATTTGAATAATTGAATTGGTGGTGACACATTCAATTACAATTTAGAAAAGATCATTTCCCAGACTAGTCCAACTGGGAATCGAACCCGGGACCAAAACATCCTATGCCCCTTGGGCCAACCAATTCGTCAAAGCTAGGTAATTGCTGTGTTCGTCTAGCAGAAACCTATTTATACGAACCTCATTCAAATACTTTCCGGCGTAAAACGTTCGATATCCTTTCGTGTGCAATATGTTGGTAAAAGTGGTGTTCTCTTCTTTTCTCCACTCGCCGCCATTGCAGCCGCCGACGATGCTGTTGTTGTATGTTCGGTGGTTATGCACGTATTTGCCGGTGAGAAAACTGGCTCGACTGGGGCAGCAGATAGGGGAAGTAGTGAACTGTTGAAGCGATACGTATAGAAAATATTTGTACTTTAACTTCTTAATGCCGCAACTTGTCGCGCCCATTATCAATTTATGGCGATACCTCCAATGAACACTTATAACATAATTTTTGGACCTGATCTGTGCTTATTTTGTTTTTTGTTTGTGTAATTTATTTTTCGAAAAATTAGTTTAAAAAAAAATAAAAAAGAATTTTTTATTTCGAATTTCGTTTTTTGTTGCTTTATTTTTTTTTCACAAATGTGTTCATGTATGTGTCTGTTGGCGGCAGAAATAGGTAAGGTGGCAGTATTTCCCAGGACGAACTGTTTCACAAGGAGCACTACCGCTACTAAGTAACTACGTATTCAGAACGTTTACGACGTCAGTTACCATTTTCATCTACTGATAATATCTTTTCACGCTACAAATGGATACTTACCAATATGATATCCGTTGTCTGAAGTATAAATTATGTATGTATTATCGAAAAACGATTGAGTATCCAAAGCGTTTATAATGTCAGCTAACCATATCGTACCGAGAGTAGCGCTTCCCAACGTGAGCGGTTTAGTAAATAAATGTGGTTGAGAGCATAATATTAGAAAATAAAAGTGGCTGTTTACAAAGTACTGTTTAGTGTTCATTGGAGGTATCGATGTAAGGTATAGGTAACTTCCTAGTTACGGTACCAAAATTGTAAACTGCCTGCGTGACCGAATGGTTCCCATTCTAGTCTGCCACGCAGATGTCCTGAGTTCGATTCCCAGCCCGGGAGAAATATTTGTATGGCCTACTTTTATTTCTTTCGTGAGTTTGGGTGTAATCTGTAAGTGTGTATGTGTCCATGGCGTCCGAGATACGGAATTTCTTTGGTGCGGGGCTATGAGTGTGTGGGTTATTATTATAGTTAGGGTCACCGTGTCTCTAGGACTTTCAAACCGACAAACAGATCTACCTAACGAAGAATAACAGCAAATATGCCACATTGCCGGCTGTTAAACATCAAATCTTAAGTTTCCTGTGCCTCTAAAGTCCAATAGTCAGCACTCAAATTATTTTAAAACATGTAAATTTAAATACAGTATCGAGTTCTTAGGTATCCGCGATTGTTACACATAGAAAATGAAACTATTTTTCCGGATTTAAATCGCGTATATTTGTTTTTTCAAACCAACAGTCAACCGTGACCATGGCACCTGTAAAGGGCCCGAAACGTCGGTTTGTTTGAAAAAACAAATATACGCGATTTAAATCCGGGAAAATAGTTTAATTTCCTATTAAATACAGTATTTATACACTTACCGAGTTAGTAAATGTGACTCCTTCGTTACCGATAAACTTTTGCACATTCGCCATCGGTGTCTGAAACGAAAATATTGATAAAATAAAACAACAGATTCCACTAAACTACTTTATTTTCACTCATTCTCATACTAACCATACCACCGAGCACTGAATCTTGATCATCGGTTAAGAACACAACGAAATTAGGTCTATTTGAATACACAGCACCAAAGAACGAAAATACAAGCAAATAAGTTAACATTTTGTTGAATATTGTTTAGAAATATTATCTATTTATTGTGGAACAGCCGGCATTAGCTCTAGACCGGAGCACTCACTCGCGATGATCACTCCGACTGCAAAAAAGCTGACGCTCTTTACGACTGACCTGAAAGATAAAAAAGTCAGTATCACCTATGGTTGCCACCTCTTTTTATGAATGAAAAAGTAGAATAGAAGTCCCAGATACATTAAAGCTTAGAAAGTGATATGACGCGTTAGCAATGAACCGACGACGTATGCGTCTACTGTGACGTATACGGCGTTACCGTTAGTAGGAACTAACGGTAATAAAGTAATATAATTTTACTTTATTGTAATAACAATTCGAGTCCTTAGGTTTTCGCGATTGTTACACATAGGAAATGAAACTATTTTTCCGGATTTAAATAGCATATATTTGTTTTTTCAAACAAACCAACGTTTCGGGCCCATGGTCACGGTTGATTGTAAAGGGCTAGGGGTTAAATCCGGAAAAATAGTTTCATTTCCTATGTGTAATAACAATTACTTAAATAAATTTAGTTAATATGAATTAGTCAGAGCTCTTAAATCAAACAAAAATCTATATAGAATACAGTATGTTGAAGAAATAAAGCAACTAATTACCGTAAAAATACGTACGCGTTGTGAGAACAGCACTATGTCATAGTCAAAGTTTACAGTGTCAAAATTCTTTGTTGGAAATTGTATCTTAAATGTTTTCACCTGTCACGAGTCCTAAGGATACTCGGTGTCATTAACGGTTTTTATTTATTATTATTATTATTTCGGTTTTTTAATTTTTTGTATAAATGATGGGTGGAACCGCGCGTCATGCGTCTTGGAGGAACATGGTGTCTCGTGACGGGTTGAAAAAGGCGAGTGACGCGTTAAAAAAGGAACAAATTTAGTTTGAGATTTGTACGTACGTAGTTACATGTTATAGTTATATATTTCCCTATATTTTATCTAGTATGTGATTGAGTAAAATATGCAATAATATTTTTATTATGTTTCTATTCCATTGCTCCATCTACTAGACGAGTGATAGGCAACCCTACGTGTCAACTTAAATGGAAATATTTATAGAGGTTTACTAAACAGTAAGCCGATATGTCCGTGAAATGCTACAATAGGGTGATGTTTTGTTGACATGAATATCTGATGACATTAATTGATCATTGTGCGAAGAAAGTTATTTATAGAAAGTTAGTTTGGTATTTCAGAATCAAGAGAAGTGACAATCTCGTTAAAAAAATTAATATGTCGCTAAAAATGAATATACTTTACTCCTCTGTCGTGAATATGATTCAGAGTTGCATAGAATAATATAATGGGAAAAAACATTCCTTGAATTTTTGTTATTTACAAATGTCACGCTAGAATTTAATTTTATAATAATTATGTATTGTAAGCGAATAATACAAAGTCCAGGTTTCAGCCAACCAATGGATACTCCATTTCGCCCCGCACCCAGGAATAGATCCGTAACCAGCAGTAAAACGTATAATGTGTTGATGATCATGAATCATTTTACGAATGACAAGTCGATAACCTTTTTATTCGAATCCGACCGGATCGAAGGGATTTTTTCTGAGTGTTCGATCTTTGTATTAATAATTATAACAAACTAGTGGAGTAATTTCACAAAAAATAATTGAATATCAATTCAATAAAAATTTAATTAATACAATGAATAGCGACATCTCTTGCCAGGACTGGTAGCTGTAAAGGTACTAACTGGGTGATAAATCTGCAATAGATTTCTCATAGATGGCGCTACGACTAAAAAGTCGTTGAAAGACCAAGTACAAAGACACGACGCAAGCACATAGAAAAATTCGTGAGGTCCGTTGGTTCGTTCCGTGGCTTAGTTGGTACGGTATGCAAGAAGACGTCGGTTCGAATCCGACCGGATCGAAGGAATTTTTTTTGAGTGTTTTTTCTGAATGTTCGATCTTTGTATTAATAATTATGACTTAATTTATTTTTTATTTTTATGTAGTTCATATTATTTTTATAATTTATAATTTTCTTGGGGTTTGGACCTATGATCACATGACTGCCGCCGTTAGTCGAAAGGGCGTTTGTGACAAACACTCAAAACCGAGAAAATGGTGTTTAAAGAAATGAAATTAAAAAAATATCTACTTTTCTATTGTGGTAACTTCATACCTTTCCACATATAAAAAAGTTAAAATTGTGACAGACCGACTTTTTTACTGATCAAGGCTGTCACATGCACCCTTTGCCCGTCCTTTATTTATTTATTGCTATACATGTACAATTTGCGTTAAATTGATCTTAAAAATATTGCAGAGACAGTACATGAATCCTGTTAAGGGCATTGCAATATATTACATTTAATTTAATTCAATTCAGAGAGGTTGCATGCATATAATTACTACAATATAACAAAAACAAATGAATAGTATTATATTGTAATAGTAGATGTGGCATACCAACGGTACAATTTTAGTAAGAGGTATTTTGACAGGCACCTAACTAAAAATTTCGGTTTTAAATTTTACTATTTACAATTTATGGTTATGTATAACAACTTAAATTTCTTTAAAGTGGTAACTATTACATTTTATTAAAACAAACAACTTGTTTTATTTTTTTTCTGACACTTCGTAACGTAATGTGTTTTTGGTATTAATAGTAATGGTGTACGCAGTGTCCAAGAAAAAGACGATAACCATAAAAAAGAACAACAATAAACCAATTTTATGTTTGCCAAAAAAAAAAAAACCACAGAAACACTCCGACAAGTTGCATATCTTGCGTTATTAATTTCAAATTTATTCTTCCTGTATTTATAATACATTAATCATAGTAAAGACACAGTATGGTTGGATGTTATTGTTATGTTTTGTGTTCAATGTTTACTTGTTGTGTTTTGATTCTTATTAATATCAAAACTTATTTTAGTTAAATATAGCTGTAGTTAAATAACACTAGATAAACAGGTTCAATGAACAAGATAAGTTCAACTGTCAGTTTTTTTTTGTTTAAGTATGTTTGATGTCAGAAAACTTTAGTTTAATAAATAATAAAAGAAAATGAAATATGATTCATATAATAGTGAGTTCTTAGGTTTTTGCGATTGATACACAGTGGAAATGAATATTTTTTCATCTAAATTGCATATATTTGTGTTTTCAAACAAACAGTCAGCCGTGGCTCAGAACCTGCTATAAGCACTTATATCAATCTTGATAAAGCCTGTAAGTTGAATAGTCCGTCAAATTCGTACTATTCACTCATAAAAACAAGGCAGCTTATATTGACCATTCAAAAGTATAGGAGATATCTAAGGGCATCTTGGTGGAATTGCCATATTTCATAATTAACTGATAATTATGAAATATGGCAATTCCGAGATAATGTTTATTCTAGTGTCATCCCTACACAATTAACTATTGCTGATAAATCACTACCTACTACCACTGACGATGGGATGTATAAAAGGGCTATTCTGAAGTGACAGGTGGGACATTTTGATTCCTTTTTTCTTGAACTTTAAGTAATTTCTCCCTAACCATTGGTTAATTAGACTGTAAATGAAAATATCATGAAGCCAGGTATACAATTCAACTGCGACTATTTATTTACATAAACTTATGACATTATTCATACTCAAAACTTTTAATTTTCAATAAGTGTGACACTCACGACACCCGCCTGTTTGAGTTGATGACTTCATTGCCAAGATCAAGACAAACTACTAATATTTTGTTCAGCAAGTTTTTCATATGAGATAACTTGAATGTTAAAGTTCTATTTTATATATACACTTAATTAATAACTTTGATAAATTTTAAGGAAATTAAATTGTTAAGTTGTGATGGGTGGGACATGATTTTGTGACGGGTGGGACGAGTTTAATATGAGACCCATCGTTAGCAAAAAAATATTTTATAATTTTTATCTTATTAAGATATTTTAATATAAAAAAACAGAATTAAAGAACTGATAAAGTAATCCTATTATTTTTCTAGAAACACTATCTATGACGACATGAAATCAAAGTCACAAGTAAAATGCGTCAATAAATTTGAAAAATCCTGCCGCATCCTTGAAGATTGTGTATCACATCAAAATATATCAAATTTTACCAGTTTTGCTCGAATATAGAGTTAAAACTAGTGGAGACAGACTTTTCATGAATTTCCTGATATTCAAAATCATCAGGAAAAATGTTGTCACTTTTTAATTGTCTTTTTTATGTGTTAAAATGTCTTAATTATGAGAAGAATTATAAAAAAATTGCGTACAAATGACGGATCTACATACAAACTGTATTTTTTTAAATTCTACATATTCAAATGTAACTTGTCCCACCTGTTGCAAAATGGTGTCCCAATTGTCACAATTTAACACATCAAATGTTAAACTCTGAAATTAAAGCAACTATTACACCTAGTAAACATCGTAAAAATTCAAATCCATGAAAATACAAACACTTAATCAAAGTAAAAACGTTTAGAAGTGTGTCCCACCCATCACTGTGACGGGTGGGACACACTTTTGAAATCTTAATATTTACATTCATATTTACGTACACAATGCCACCAAGCCAAAATAATGACCCTTAGCATAATTGATACTTTTACAAAAGCAAATCTATTAGAGATTGCATATTTATTGGTTAAAATAAAAATATATATGTTTTATTGTGATGGATGAGATTTGAAATTAGTATTTATTGAAACTTTAGTAACTCCTTACCATATATACTTCCATGCAATCACATATCACTGATTTAAAATTCGTAAATTGTATTTTCTTCGACAGTAATAACTTTTTTAGAAAGACGCACAAATAACCGCGAAAATTGTTGCTAACGTTATAGAAAAAAATGCTTCATTATAGACGACAGCACCAAGGCTGCGTTAATGAAGACAAAAGTACAATAATTGTACAATATCCGAAAAATCTCATTTATGTTTAATGATTTGATTTATTGTACGTATTCTAGTCATACAATTAAAACAAAAAAAATGTGTAATTTATTTTTTTGAACCGCGGTGTCATTTTCGCTGGCCCAAAAGGTTTAACTAACATAATTTTTGAAACTAGTGAAATCTAAGGCAAAAAAGGTACATTACTAGTTAATGCTCAAATTGTCACTGACACTGGCAAGTTTATTATTGGATTTGGTTATTCCACAAATTTTGTTATTTTATGATAATTTTTTATTTCTCTTTTAACACAATTATTATAATTAATATACTGATTTTGAAACCTTATCGAAAAATAAAATTTAAAATTTTAGTTAATAAACTTAAATCTTACTTTTAAATATGGTTAATGGTACTTAATAACTGACGTCTTCTAGCTTACTGTGCCAGACGCTATACCAACTAAGCCACGGAACGAACCAGCGGACTCACGACGACAAAGACACGAGGCAAGCATATAGAAAAATTCGATGAATTTTTCTATATGCTTGCCTCGTGTCTTTCTATTTGGTTTTTCAATGACTTTTTAGTCGTAGCGCCATCTATGAGAAATCTATGAAAGATTTATCACCCAGTTAGTACCTTTACAGCTACCAGTCCTGGCGAGAGCTGTATTTTAAATTCTTACTGAATTGATATTCAATTATTTTTTGTGAAATTACTTTAATAGTTTGTTATAATTATTAATATAAAGATCGAACACTCAGAAAAATTCCTTTGATCCGGCCGGATCTTCTCTTCTCTCGGAATTTTTATTGAATATCAATCAATAAAAATTTAAAAAGCTTTTTAGTTTACAAAACTAATTGCATTCCTTGCTAATTTTTTTACTATTTTTTAATTGAGCTTTAGCTACAAGGACATCAGCTTTAAAATGTTGAAATAAATGCAGAAATTTCTGGGCAGAAAAAACGAATCTGTTCAATAACTCCAAGGCGTTCAATAAGTCCAAAGTGGTCACTACGCGAAGCGTAACCTTTGCAGACTTAGACTTTGGAAACTTTTCTGGATACTAGAAGTCCCCTGTGTTCATAACGTGCAAATATATGATTTGGTGATCTCAATAATTATTAATGCCCAAGCCGCGCGCGATTTTCGAATATTTTAATAATTTCTATTATCAAAACTACATGTTTCTTAAAGTTAATATTTTAGGATTACACTAGTAACTATATAGTCTATTCACTATATTATGGCAGGGTGGAGGTGGCTAGTGCAGTGAGGGTTTCATCGCTGCACTAGGTTCCTTCGCGTTTGGATACCACTTTCCACTTAACATCAGGTGGAGTGGAGTCATTTGCCTGTCATGTATAAAAAAAAAAAAAAAAATTTCAATTCTCAAATCAACTATAGTTGAGTCTGCACTTATGTTAAAACATATGATTTTGAAGTTACTTTTTTCAAAAATGTATATGGTGACAAACTTCAGAGGGCGGTCCCTCAACTTATTTCACCCCGAACCCCCCTAATACGACGTCAGCTATTCTAAAGTCCTACCGAATTTCATATAATTTTCTCGACACAATCGTGAGCAATTGTTTTGTAGTTGCATGTTTATTTAGTGCAACAATACGTTACGTCATATATACACTCAAAACGTTTTTTGCAATGCGGAACACGTAGCTATCAATGAAATGTGCCCAAATATGAAATATTTTCGCGGTTTATATCAAAAGACAAACTACACGCACTCAGTACAGGTTCACTAATTTTTATTTATTTATTGAGCATTGGCTATAGAGCCATCGGTGAAAAGGTAACAAATAATTAAGAGTATCAAAGCGTAACATACTTAAACAAAAAATCAATTCGTATAAAAACTAAAATTACCTTTGAGGTTAACATTTACTTACCATTTGAAAGGGTCATAGTAGAAATCTTTAATGAACGCTACAGCACCCTTTTTGCCCATTATAAAATACACAAAAATACAGCAGTAATACGCAAATAACGTGAAATTTCGAGAGAAAAAATATATAATTTCGCGAATTATTTTTTTCACCCACAGCTCAACATCTGCAATATATTGACCACAGACTGCCAGTGAAATATTGACATAATATTTTTTTGACATTGACACACTTGACAGTTTTTTTTTTAATTTATTAAGGCTTTGGCGAAGCCATTAGCCTAAACATGAAGTTTAATTATGTTTCTGTAAACATGGCCGCCACAAAGAGGATAGGCAATTTGAGGCGGCGTGCATGGAGTGACTCGGGATTCTTTAAAACGGGCCGATACGGGTATTTTAGTTCGAGATTCGTATAATTTCGCGTTTTAATCTTCGATTAAGGCACAATAGCACTATCCTGTTCCACTTTAAACTAGATTTCACAAAATAATTGAAAGTCAAAATAAAAACGACACTTTTCCCTCCAAAAGGTCCAGAGCGAATCACACATGACAGTTTACGAGTTCGTGTTGCCAGGAGTAATTAATTTATTATTTCGGCTGTAGATACCAGCTACCTTATTTACAATAAAAATGTCTGTGATAATTCAATAATTTAATTTAGAAATCTTAACATAGGTATCCTACAATTTTTCTATTTATTATTATCAATAGTGTTCACAATCCAATTTGTAAAGTGTCCAATTTTTGTATAAACACCAGGATAATACCGATGACCGCAGTTGAAGCCGAACGAAACCAAACCGACGACCACTCTTTTGTAAATGAGGGGTCCTCCAGAATCTCCAAAACAACCATCAGCTCCTCCAATATCTAACTTTCCGGCGCATAACATAGAATCAACAATGGCAGTGCCAAGTCTTTTATATCGTTGTCGACACTCGTCTTGGTTGATAGTGAACATCATGGTTTGCTGTAGTTGCTCGGATTGTGGACCTGTACTCTGAAACGGATAAATATGACTTTCAAACATTTGAACTGTAAGTACCTACATAGGTGGTTCGTTAATATTGTTTTGAAAGTCAGTAAAATAGCCATATTTTATTTTATAGTACGGCTATTTACGAGGGTTCGGTGCATTAGGCAACCTCTGTGGTGCACACTGTTACAATAATGATGGCATGCTGTCCGCAATTCGATGTCTAGGCGCCTGTTTTGCGTGTGGTGGGTGTCTCTCGAGAACAATACTGATATCAACCGAAATGAACCGATGGAAGTCTCGAAAATATTTGACATTTTCAATAAATTTAAAATGGTGGGCTTTTAACAAAGGTAGCCAGATGTGATGAAGCGGAACGAACGAACTCCTTTAATAAATAAAATGTATTTTTTTACAAACTTGAGTCTGACCGGGTAAAATGAATTAGGTACTCGTATAAACTGATACTTTGAGTTATGATGATTTTCTTTGAATATAACTTATGATTTTTTTTAATCAATCGAAAATAAGTAAGTAAAACGCTTGGCTACAATTTTTCCTTACTAACCTCCATAGATCCCCATCCAATCAGCGTACACAATACACCATCTCTGAGTTCACTGTTGTATTTTGCTATCGTGCCTTGCGCAACACTGTTGCTAAAGGCAAACTTCTTAGTCACAACTACAACAGCTACATCATTGGTGTAATAAAATCTGTCAAAATCTGGATGTGTTATGATTTTCTTAAGGCTGTATATGGCACCTCCCGAAGAGCGATAGGACGAACCCACCCGGATTCTCCAGTACTTTGGATTCGTGTAGCTGAAAAGTTATAACTTATTTTATAAGTATATAGCTAATACAACACTATTCAGATAGAAGTAACAACAAACAGGGAACGCTTTTGGGCAACATATTTGGGGAAAATTACGGATATAGAAGAAAAATTAAGCAGTAAAATTTAGGTTTGTGATGTTATTGATCATATTCTAATTTTTGGCGTTCTCGGACAGACCAATGTTATAGTACCTACAGAGACCAATGCCCCGACAAGCAAATCAAAAGTTTAAATACATGATACTTAAGCTAAAAAGTAACGACGTATTTTGTAAGTAGTTAATAAAAAAAAATAAGGGACGTCTTTGGGCAAAACATTTGGGTAAAATTACGGCTACAGAAGAAAAACTAAGCAGCAAAATTTATCGGTAATGTTTTTATTCGTATTCTCATTTCAGGCGTTCTCGGACAGACCAGTGTTGGTTCCAGGTGCGATCAAGGTTCTGACAAGCAAACCAAACAATTTAAATACTTAACGTAGGTTCACACCAATGTAATTTATTTAGTGCAACGCCCTATAACACTAAGAAACCATGGTTGTCCCAGTAAAACAATTGAAATCCTGGAGCTGTCACTGATGGGTATATGTCCAAAGATGATACAAATTAATATACAATGGAATGTCCCCTAGGTTAAATTATTTAATACAATAAAAAACAATTACAACCTTTTTATTAAAAAAAAATGACCTGAAAAGTTTGCTTGTTCGTTGTCGCTGTGTTTTATTTTCATTAGAATTAACGTCTATGAAGTTTTATCAAAATCGGTTTACGGAAAGTGTGTGAAATCCAAGAAACCGGATTGATCCCCTAATTTCTCACCCATAGAAGTGAAATATTATCTTCAAATTTGAATGGGAGCTCTTTCCAACAAAAAAGAATCATCAAAAATAGTCAAAATCGGTTTACAAATGGAGTAATCGCGTAATTTACAAAACAAAATACAGACGAATTGAGAACCTCTTCCTTTTTTAAGTCGGTTATAATGGGATCCAGTCACTTTGTTCCATGACGCTTGGAAGTCCAAGTTAGTTTCTAAAACTTGCGACGTTTTAAGTATTTTATAGTGTTCTCTTTTAATGTACGATTTGGCTGTCACTTAGTGAACTGTGAAGAAAAGCTTCACTGTGGAAACTGTATGCCGCTATAAAGGTTCATATAAGACATGAAATGCTGAGTCGCATTAGGATAGCGTGGTTAGCTGGGGCCCTACTCACGAAGCACAAAATCCGTATTTATGGCCGTTTTACCAGTACGGATGACTTACAGAGTAGAGCTTCGATCGAAATTAAATCTAAGAATGCATGACAACGCGATTTGACTGTTTCATACGAGCCCATCTTTTCGTTGACGGACTTCGAGAGTAGTTCCGGTAGGTCATCCATAATGGGAAAACGGCTGTAACTACGAATTTCGTTAGTGCGACGATTAACCTAATATTTCCATGAAGATTCGAAAGTGAGAAAACTAGAAAAATATCTTCTTCGAAATTCTAGGTACCTAATATACATGCATGCATCAACAGAGTGGTGTCTTGGGGTCTTCCTTTCTTGTTCGACATACATCCGTAACAATTATGCTTAGGCCACACAGAGGCGACCGCGGAAGCGTTCCGGGCGCGGGAATTTTTGTAATGTACGAGTTCTAATGAACCTTGCCCCACTGAAACGCCTCCGCGGCTGCCTCTGTGTGGCTATAGCATTAGCGCCTAGTTACACGAGGCGAAATATACGCTATTTAGCTTTATTTATTTAAATAGAGCGTATTTTATCCACGACAGCCGCACGCGGTTCGTTCTGCGCGGGCTGCCGTGCAGGGCGCGATGAAATTCGTGTCGAATAAATGCCGCATTAAAAGACGCATGATGCGAATGAAGCTTCATACTTGGCATTGTCTTTTGATTTAACTAAGTAATGCAAATTTTTCATTAGGTGTTTCGGGCTGAATGTCGAAAGAGAACGAGAGTAGATCCACTGCATTTCGTCTTGTTGTTACAGTTTTTTAAAGTTGCAGTAAATCTAAAAGTCACTGATCATTAGTTTTGTTATTATTTTAGAAAAGTAAAACACAGACAAAATTAAACTGTAGTTTTCTTAGTTTTCTGGTTTATTAATATTTCATATTATTCTAGTGTAGATATTTCAAAATTTGTAGGTCACATTTAAATTTGAAGAAAGTATTCCTCTTCTAAGGGTGGCAAACTAGGGGATGGATCCGATTTAAAGGAAACTTGGCAAATAGATGTAATTTCACGAATTTTTAAGGTCGGTTTTTTTTTATATAAAAAGTTGCAATTATTTATCTCTGTGCTTAGGCATTGGATTAAGTACTAACTTTTTCATTGTATTATAATTATACTGGAAGCAATGTGCGGTGGAGATGATGTGGCGAGAAGTTAGGATCACACCAGCGCAATGCTGTGTAAACTGGTGATCGCCCCACGGGTCCAAAAGAAATTGGGCCACTATGGGGTACAGTGTTATTGTAGTTGGTGATCCTTCCACTACACGGGTCGCAATATACTGGGATTTGACTATAAATACTGAAAAAAAAAAACAAAAGATGTAAAGATATTTTGTGTTAGTTATCAGAATTATGTATTAACTTTCTAATTTTATAGTAGGTAATGGGTTGGCCACAAAGTCCATGCGGTATCAAAGTATAAAAAAAACATTTAAAAAAATCAAACATTAATATTTTGGTTCGTTTCGTGGTATAGTTGGTATAGCGGTTTGCCAGAAGACGGTGGCAGAGAACAAAAAAGTAAGAAAATTGACACTCTCCGCTCCTCTCTAGATTTAGATACCACACCACGCCCCGCACATTGACGGTCACATTGACTGAACGACAACAAGGCTGGCGGCGAGCCCTTTTCGCATCAAGACGGCTTTGATATTTGAACATAGTTTTCATTCATTCATCACGAAATTTGTACGTTAATATATAACATCATTGTACGTTACTGTTTATATCAATATAATGAGACGCCATAACTTCGTGAGTTAGTAGACAAAGGTTCTCGAATTTTCAATTTGTATTGCCGATAAATATTACGTAGTGAATATACGATAAACTTGGACACGCAATTTCAAATACCTTGGTTACCTTATTTAAAACCAGTCCACAATATAATCTTTGAAATTGCTGTTAATAATTTTTTAAAATAAATCTTCAATGTTATTCTAGTTAGTGAATTAATAAAAAATATAATAAATATTATATCGATATAAATACCTAATGAACATGTGTAGTTATTAGGATTCTTTTAATATAATTAAAGATAACAGGTTCGCTTAAGAATTTTTGCTGTTTCCGCTCTGACCACGTAACGGAAATTGTATGAGACAGTGATGGGTAACCCTATCACTTCACGCACACATTTGCGCGTGTGCAGATAGCGCCTTGCTGTATGTAGTAGTAGTAGGTAAATAACTGTCGACCATTGTATGGAGTGTCCGGGGTGTGACGGTGGTTCAAAGTAAGTATTTATTTATTTGTTTATTTGCAAACAATGTAGGTACAAAAATTACATAGGTAATAAGTACATACATACCCCTTTGGGGTGCAGCAATTAATTATTATTAAACGTAATATTAAAATTGTAAAAATAAAAAATAATAGCAAAAAATAATAATAATAACATTTAGGAACTAATACATATAGGATCTTAAAATTATCATTAATAAA